>NW_010395457.1:538-747 GCF_000710305.1 Buceros rhinoceros silvestris | reverse complement strand
GACCCCGGCGGGGGTCTGGGGGTAGAGGGGGCAGGGGGTGGGGGTCTTACCTTGGCCATGTACTCGGTGACAATGTAAAGGCCGCTCTTCTCCTCCACAATCACCCCCAGGAGCTGCACCAGGTTGCTGTGTCGGAGCTGCCTGCGCGGTGCGGGAGGGCTCAGGGAAGGGTTTTGGGGGGAAGGGGACCCCCTCCCTCTGCTTGTGGT
>NW_010395457.1:0-212 GCF_000710305.1 Buceros rhinoceros silvestris | reverse complement strand
TGGAGGCACTGGGAAGCATCCCGGCCTCCCCGCGCCCCACCATCACCCTGGGGGGGCTGCAGAGGAGGTCCCCCCCACTTCAGGGCCACCGTGGTGTTGGGGACCTGGGGCTCACCTCCAAATTCCCCTTTGCCAATGATCTGCAGCAGCTTGAGGTCCTTCATGTTGAGGGCCCAGCCACCTGCACGGGGGAGGAAGGAGAGTGAGGGGGT
>NW_010395456.1:0-1809 GCF_000710305.1 Buceros rhinoceros silvestris | reverse complement strand
TCACTAGGCCATCTGAAATCGGAGTAAAAAAGCCTGAGAGGTAACGACAGCCATCGCACTCCTCTGAAAGTGGGCACTCCGGCGGAACAGGCAGGCGCAGAGTAACGCCCTCACGAACAGCAGGTAGAACTCTGGTGTCACATGAGCCACTTGGCAGTGCCAGAAAGTATTAAGGGCAGCTGGCGCCTTCCACAGCTCCTCCCGTGGGACTGTCAAAGCGGGATTTCTCCAGGGGACGGAGGAGGGTTCAGGATACCACTGCATGTCAGGGGCCTACAGTTTAAAGGACACAGGAACTTAGTTTGTTCCACTGGTCACAGAAAGACTTCAGAAAGATAGCATACAGACAATACAGCATGAAATTTGTCTGAATCTCAATAAAAATATCTAAAAATTGTAACTACTTACAGAGAACATCAGAAAAAGATATCCACTGCTCAGTGGATATCGGAACCTTTTTACTTGATTCTCTCAGGCCCTCCAGATGGCAATGGTTTTTCTTCATCTTTAATTTTACTTTCAGACTCCTTTATCCCTTAAACAAGCATACAAAAATATAAAAATTGCTCTCGTAAACATGATTTGCATTCCAGCACCTGTAGCATCCTTTCTTCCCACTTTTACCACCTTTGCAATTCCAAAACTTTCTCAATTATTTCTACTTTTGCAACTTTTCCCCTCAAATCTAACTCCTGATGGACTTAAATTTATTCCTTTTCTTCCCCCATTTGCTTTTTATACCCCTTTTCTTCCCCTTGTGATTACTTATGGCATCTTGTGTGCTACAAGCAAGAGCCAGATTGAATTTCCATTTATTAAAAAAATGAGTAAATTAGGAGTATCACAATATTTATCACAATATTATAATCTCATAAACAAGCTCATGAAAACCATGAAGCGGTGTACCAGATTTTTTTTTGTTGTTGTTTTCTTGCATCAGGAGAATTGAAAACTATGGGCATAACAGTCCTAAAGCTTCCAACTACTACTACTCTTCCCTTTTTTTGTCTCCAAAAATCAGCCTTGTCTCTCCTCTCGTATTTCATTTCTTTGCTTCAAAGATGATGTTACAGCCTGGTCTTGCTGTCTTTTTCTCACTGGAAGAAAACAGAAGAAAACTAGGCCCTAGTGACTCACCCACCCCTCTAAAACCCCAGCGCAGTCGATACACGGCAGTCATGCTTTCTCTCTCACGCTCCCCTGCCTTACCTCAACTGTTCGCATTTCCCTGCTACACTGCTGGCTGAACTGCCAGCTCCACCTGTCCCCAGCTGCCCGCCCTTTCCACCATCAGAGAACCCAACTATATCCCTCATAATTGCCACAGGGTAATTATAGTGCTGGCACGACGCCACATCTATCTTCTATCAAACAATCTCCACTTGTTTGCTTGGTAGGCAGAGACAGACTTCAACACTAACTCAGACCGGAGACCTGTTTGGCAGCAGCCTACCATACGACCCTGAAAAACTACCTACCTTTCCCTGGCTTCTAGAAAACGGGGATACACATGGCCTCGGATGATGCTCCAAGATCCGCTGGGAGGACACTGCAGCAGTGCTCCCACCTCTGTCCCGCCCTGACCCTTTTCTGTCACTGCCTTCACCCGCACTTACCACTTGAAGGGTGCCCCCCCACCCCCGCCCCAGCTGCCCCCCTGTAACCAGAGACGGCGACACACGGCCAGCATCTCTCCCTCCCCGAGACACGGCAAGTGACGCTGCGACTTCCACGGTTTTCAGCCTGGGACGGTAAGACGACAAGAGGCGCACGGGGGAGGCGGGAAGGTGTCGGGGAGACTCCTGCCCT
>NW_010395455.1:1216-1431 GCF_000710305.1 Buceros rhinoceros silvestris | reverse complement strand
GCCGTCCCTCCCCGGGGGCTGTAACCAGAGCCCAGCAGGGGCCGGAGATGCCTGCACAGGGACTGGGCTCCTGGCAGGGAGCGGAGCTGCTGCTGACGCTGCAGCCATCTGTCCTGGGGCTGTCGAGTGACCAAACTCCCTGCTCCAGGGGTGGGAGGGCAGGACTCACGTCCCGCACATCCATCCATCAAAATGCCACGCTCACCCAGCTGCCA
>NW_010395455.1:534-855 GCF_000710305.1 Buceros rhinoceros silvestris | reverse complement strand
GTTGCCGGGGAGGGGGCAGCACCCAGTGCACGTCGTGGAGCCCAGGGGAAGTTGATTTTTGGGAAGTGTGTCTCCCAGCAGCATCGCTCCAGCATGACGGGGGTAGCTGCAGGACCCAGGAGAGGTTCCTGAGCAAGGATGGGTTTTTCCATGTTGCCGGGGAGGGGGCAGCACCCAGTGCACGTCGTGGAGCCCAGGGGAAGTTGATTTTTGGGAAGTGTGTCTCCCAGCAGCATCGCTCCAGCATGACGGGGGTAGCTGCAGGACCCAGGAGAGGTTCCTGAGCAAGGATGGGTTTTTCCATGCAGATTGACAGGATTA
>NW_010395455.1:0-229 GCF_000710305.1 Buceros rhinoceros silvestris | reverse complement strand
TTGGGAAGGTGGAAGGAGGTTGGAACAGTGACCCACCATCCCCAGGTTTTTGGTTCCTGACCTTCACAGGCCATGTGGAGCGGCGGCTTCAGCCAGTTCGGGGAGGAGAAGTCACGGAGGATCCCATCCATCCCTCCTGGCTTCGTGGATTTAAACCTCATCTCCCACCAGCCTGCTCTTCCACCACACCTACCAAAACCCTCATCCTCTGAGCGCGTGCCAGCTGCCC
>NW_010395454.1:8303-15645 GCF_000710305.1 Buceros rhinoceros silvestris | reverse complement strand
CCCCAAAACTGAGCCCTGAGGGACACCACTGCTGACCGGCTGCCAACTGAATTTAACTCAATTCATCACCCTCTCTGGGCCCGGCCATCCAGCCAGGTTTTGATCCAGTGAAGTGTAAACCCATCCAGGCAGCCAGTTTCTGCAGGAGAATGCTGTGAGAAATGATGTTAGAGGCCTTACTAAAGTTCAGGTAAACAACATCCACATCTCTTCTCTCGTCGACTAAATGGGTCACCTTGTCATAGAAGGAAATCAGGTTAGTCAAACAAGACCTGCCCTTCGTAAATCCATGTTGACTGGGTCTCATCATCTGACTATCCTGTACATGCCGCATGAGACACTCAGGATGATCTGCTCCATGAGTTTACCTGGCACTGAGGTCAGACTGAGGCCTGTAGTTCCCTGGGTCCTTCTTACAGCCTTTCTTGAGATCGACATCACATTTGCCAACCTCCAGTCAGCTGGCACCTCCCCTGTCAGCCAGGACTGTTGGTAAATGATGGAAAGTGGCTTTGCAGGGGCCCCCGCCCGCTCCCCCCGAATTTTTGACCCCTGCCAGCTCCCTCAGAATTCTTGGGTGGATTTCATCTGGCTCGATAGAGTTCTGCCCATTTAAGCTGTGCAGCAGTTCATTTACCGTTTCCTCTTGGATCATGGAACCTTGATACTGCTCTCCATCTCTGCTGTCTGGTTCTAGAGGCCGAGCACCCAGTGAGTTGGTCTGACCATTAAAGACTGAGGCAAAGAAGCCATTGAGTACCTCAGCACCTTGAACCATCTACTTCCATTATTTTGTTTTAGATGTATAAGTTAGATCCTACTCTTTTTCAGTGGAGAATAGTGTTCCAGAGGGTATGCTGCAGCTACTCTCAGTTGACTGTGAACTTTCTGGAATACACTTATGGTGTAATGCAGCTCTACGCAGAGGTACCAGGTCAGTTACTGAAACCCATGTAACTGCATGTTACATGGCCTTGCACTCGTGGCCGAGCTTATCAGCTCAGGCTTCATACTATGTTGATGTGGATGTGCTCTAACCAGGTTGGGAGACAGCTTGTTCAGGGCTGCCCTGGGATCTTTGCATTTTAGTCTGGAGACTAGAAATACCACATTAGCCTGAAGCAGCTGACAACCCCTCCTTCCCTTCAGTAAGGTAGATTTTTCAATATTTTGGCATCTTCAGAATCGTATTCCCATCCAAGACCAGGATATAACTCGACAAGTTGTGTTTGATTGTTTGCTTCAATAAAGCAATTATGTTTCCTTCCTGGTCAGTTTGGTTAACAGACTTTTTCTGAGCCACCTCCACAGTCAGTATCTCACAAAAAGACCCACAACTGAGTGATTTATAAATCCAGCTTTATAAGCTGGATCAGTTCTCAAGGAAAATACTAACTTGTTTTCAAGTTCCCACAAGTTTCCTTTTGCAAATCCTTTCAGAAAAACAAAGAAAAGAAAACTAACCCAACCCTTCTTCCCCAACATCTCAGTAGTCATCTGTGCATCAGAACAGATTTCCCAAACCAATCAGCAAATTTGGTAGCAATTTCTGTTAGCAGGTGATCTGATTGACCAAGTTATTCTTAAAAATCCCTTAGCTGTAAAAACTTACTCAGCAAAACTGAGACCACTTGTAAGAAGTTGTTTTTAATTCTTCTTGCTTCCATGTCAATTCTTGTTTTCAGAGTTCTGCAAATGCCTAGCATCAGGGTGCTGGCAGTGTTTGACAACATTACACAGCTCTGATCCCATTCCATGAAATCAAAGCAAGTTTTGATATTCACACAGAAAAATCAGCTCTGATATTATAACCGTGCTTATTTCTCAAGGAAGGGTTCTGTTCCTCTTTGTATTCATATTGACATTTTCTAAGGTAAGAGCATGGCTCTGTTCAGAGCTTATATCATTCCAGTTTGCCTAATGAAATGTAGTTTAGAGCGTGTGACAGGACAAGCATTTTGCTTAGTGTAATCCCTTCAATCCCTTAAAACAGAAAAGCCTAGGTGTAAGCAAAAATAAAGACAGAAAATATAGCTGAATCCCACAGTTCAGTCCTAGCCATATTTCTGATACATCCATTTTTAAAATACATACATGAAATAGCAATTAATATTCGTCAGATCTGGTCTCCTCCTATTTTGATCATCTCTAATTTATATTGCACACATATTCATGGATCAGTTATGCCAATGTATGTATTATTATTATTTATGAACTGAAAGTTTAGTAAATGGGGTTTTTTCTTATGTCAAGGTTTCACTCTTGGTAATATTCAGGATGTGCTCTGCTATGACTTTCCATCACAGTGCACTCATTAGCAGTTCTGTAAAGAGCTTCTTCAAGTGCCAGACCTGAGGTGCCCCTCTGGACTTCTGATTCGGGCAGAACTTCACATTGATTTCATTTGGGATTTTTTCTTATGTGTTCTAAAAGCCTGCATATTTTAATTTGCAGAACCTCCTGTCAAAGAGTGAAAAGTACACTGACAATATGAATTAAACAACAATAACAAAAGTAATATATTTGTAGTCAGTTCTCACTGGAGAAAACAATTGCTCTTTTACACAAATTCTAGTATTTTCTGATGATAACTGTGACGCTAACTATAGGTTCAAGACACAGCGTACTACAGACAACCAGTGTGTTCCCTGCCAGTTAGCACTTCCACTTCATCACTGAATTGAATACATAGTCCTTTTCTTTCTTTATAAGCCCAAGGAAACAATCCCCCAAACCAGTGCAATTTTAAATAAAAATCTTAACGATGCTTTTCAAATAGAAAGATAAACTTCTTACAGAAGGCTAAGTCACAGAAGAGATTTTCTAGAGATTCACCTCCTCTAACACTCCCTTGCAAAGACCCGAGTACCCAGAAACAGCATGTCTCAGATAGTAAAATGCTGTTCCACTTGATCTCCACTGAGGGCCAAGATACCCTCTATTTTATATCTAATCTATGTAAGGAGATTCTTCATGTTAAGTCCTGCAACTACCAGCAACTAATTAGGTCAAATTAACAGCACATATGTTACTGGATCTATTTTGAGTTTAAACCCTCAAGATGGAGCTACTCTCCCCTTTGAGGTAAAAAAACTGCTTAGTGTTAAAAAGTCAATGTTGTGCTGTGTTTACTATTTCTTTAGTCAGACTATCCCTCAACATTAAGACAGATTTCTGGTAGCCTTCAATGCTATATTTATCTTCTCATTATCCTAAACAATTTGCATAAACCTGCATAATGCTATTTAGCTTATGCCCCACTATTACTATAAATAGATGAACTGGAAATTCAGCTTAGTAAAGCAACTTAATTCTCCTCTTGTCTCATTCTTCCTGCTTACATGCTGTGCATGTGTTTATGTGTGTGAAGGTGTGAAAGAGAGATTGTGTACCTGAATTTTAAGATAAGTGTTATGGGTTTTATTAACAATTAGGGGACTAACAAAATTTTCTGACCTGATGCAAAAATAGGAGCCTTAAGAACAACTCCAAATATTACAGGGATTCCTGTATATGTGTGTGTGTGTATGTATGTAGGTTTGTAAATGTAGAGAAACAGGATTTTTTTTTTTTTAAGACAAAAAGAAAAACATTTTACCTTTTTCCTCATGTGAGACAAGTTGAGAGTTTTGTAGTCAGCTGGTGATGTTACTAACATGATATCTCATATCTTTCACATACAGTCTTCCTTTGTGTTTTGTGTTTTCATTTACTTGCTCCACATCCTGCTTGCTTATCAGTCAAGATTGCAGTTGAAAATTAGGTTTTTTCTTAAAAAACTACAGGTGAAATTAAAAATCTTGTAAAATGTAGAATATCAATATTTGGAAGGGACTCATAAGGATCATCGCATTTTAAAAAAATTATGCTTAGATTTTATTTAAAAGTAGGCATTTTTCCCTCACAAGTTATGTTTGCAAAAATAAAAAAAAAAAATCAGTAGTTTAAATATAGGTCTACATGCCTAAAAATTAACGGTATATTTGGTACAGCTATTTTTGTAGCACCTTAGCAGTTAATCCCTGAGAATGCTTCCTGTCATCAGTGCTGATAGAACTTTAAAGCACAGAGACGCATTACTCTAAGGAGAGCTTACAGTTGTTTTTAACTCTAGACTGAGTACGTACAAGCCTGACTACATCTATTATAGATTAGGTCTTATCCTCTAGTCTGAAATATATCTCACTTCTCTAAACAAGGTTAAGCACTATTTTTCTTCCCCTAATCCTGCTTAGCAAGTCAATGTGGTAGTCTGGGCAGTTTAAATATTCCAGTTAAGTGGGAGAAAGGTCACTGCAGAATTACTGAAAAGGTATCAGGTGATGCTAAAGGCAAATGCATTTTCCTAAAGGATTTCCTAAAGGATATCCAAAGGATTTTGCGGAAGGTAAGGCAATGCTAACATTAAAAAAAAATATATATTCAACTGCCATCACAGGAGTGAAACCTTAGTTTATTTTTGTGAGTAGGTTTTAGAGTTTTGTCCAGCACCGATGTACTCTTTTGGCCTCACACCTAACTCATCAAAAGTTGGGGGGGACCTTCCAACTCTCTTTAGCTCCAAGTGCCACTCTGCGGTGCCCAGTGACTAGCTCTGCTCATTGCATCACCTAAGAAAAAATCCCCTCATTGCAATGGAAGCATGTCCTACAGGGCTGAATCCAAAGTTTAAGAAAGTTGAGTAGATATTTTCTGCCAGCTCTACAGGTTTTTATACTTGAGGTGTAACTTTTGAGCCTTTACATTCAAGATAGATACGTCTCTGACAGACATCTTCAGTGAGATTTGCAACAGCCCTTGCAGGCAGCAAGGTGCTTCCAGAGGTCAGTGTGTCCACAAGACAGAGTTACCACCAAGCAAATACGAAAGAGAAATGCCCTGTTGACTAAGCATTCAAAATTCTCGTCTGTAGGTAATTTTTTTACCCCCCAAGATCCCAGGAGACTTTCTCCAAGGACTACATGGGAAGAGGTAGCAGCAATAATCTGAAAAATGGTGAGAGCTTTCTGAGAATGTAGGAAACTCAAGTACCATCCCTGATGGTGCAGAACTTGCATGCACCACCTCATGCACCAGTATATGCTGGGAGCAACCCAGCTGGAAAGCAGCTTGGCAGAAATGGACCTGGAGGTCCCGGTGGAGGTGGGACATGAACAAGCAATGTAGCCTTGTGGCAAAGAAGGCTAATGGTATCCTGAGATGCATTGGGAGAAGTTCTGCCAGCAGGTTGAGGGAGGTGATCTTTTCCCTCTGCTCAGCACTGGTGAGACTACACCTAGAGTACTGGGTCCAGTTCTAGGCTCCACAGTACAAGAGACACGTGAATGTACAGAAGAGGGTCCAGTGAAGGGCTACAAAGATGATTCAGAGAGTGGAGCATCTCTCCTGTGAGGAAAGGCTGAGAGAGCTGGGACTATTCGTCCTGGAGAGGAGCTGGTTCAGCGGCTGTATTATCAACATGTATAAATACTTGAAGGGTGTAAAAACACAGAGTCAGATTCTTTTCCATGGTATGCAGTGACAGGACCAGAGATGATGTGCACTACCTGAAATACAGGAGGTTACCTCCCAACATCAGGAAACACTTTTTTACTTTGAGCACTGGGACAGATTGCCTGGAGAGGATGTGGAGTTGACATCCTTGGAGATATTAAAAAGCCACTTGGACAAGGTTATAGGCAACCAGGTCTAGGTGGCCCTGCTTGAGCTAAACTGGACTAGATGAGCTCCAGAGTTTCTTTCCAGTCTCAACCCTTTTGTGATGCTGCAATTCTATGATGTATGTGGAGAGGGGGCTGCAAACCACTCCACTGTGACACCACTCTAAGTGGCAGGATAATTCACATGCAGAAGCTGTATCCTCAATTTTCTACATCATGTTAAAAAAAAAAATTATTCATTCTGAGAAAAAAAAGAAAAAGGCAGATTGGACAATGCAGGATCTGCACTAAGAAACATATCTAATAATTGCAAAATGCAGAAGTATGATTGCATTATTTAATACACATGATCCTGCAGGGATTGGATGTATTACAAGCTTCTCAGGGGACTACAGAATGATTAAAGGAACAATTACTTTAGACATGCTAGCTGGGCATACCCATGACTTCAGGTGACAGAGAAAAACCCTCAACTCTGTCAAAGCTGGTAATTCTGAGAAAACTGTTGAAAACCCCAGGTCCGTAGAAAATATGTCGAAAGAGAAGAGGTATGAACACATTGTTTTAATAACCCAGTTTAATGCAGCAGTTGAATGGGAGATTTGAGGACTGTAATTTGTGTTTAGGTTATAATTGGGTTGTCTAGATCATTCATGGGATCTCACCAAGAGTGAGAAAATTTATGTGCGTGAGCAGAGAAATAAGAAAGCTGTTTGCTGCCAAGCTGAACTTCTTCACAATTTTTGAAATATTCTTCCATATTATGCCTTTCAAAAGTTGTCGTGTGCAATGATCTGATTTTGTAACCTTTGCCTTTTTCACAGAAGTATTATGTCATCTTTTAAATATATTGTGATTGATGGAACTTGCAGATTCACAATATTATATTCCCCCCATCTTTAGTCATTCACATGATTAAACTAACAAAACAATTAAAAGAAAGAGAATGTGAATGGCATGATATACTATTCATGCACCATATCATGGTTCAGTAGTGTCCTTGTGTGTGCCTCATACTTTTGTGTAATTATTATTTCAGTGAAACTCTTCACAGACCCCTTTACATTAAAATGTTTCCCTTCATCTTATAGAGTATTTCAATTATATGCAGTAGATGATATGCCCTTCTAAAATTTCACTATTTGAAATGCATCAACCTAGCTTTTGAATAGATTTTCAAAGCCCATTCATTATTAAGAGGAACTTTTTTTTAATCTAAGGAGTTTTATGCATACATTTATGGTGACGAGTACAAGCTATTATGCCTCTCATAATACAGGGCAATCCAGCTGGTATTATTTTCATAAATATTTAAAAGCTGGCACACCTAAAATGTAGGCTAGGGGTATTCTAGCGGAGGTATTAAAATAAGGGGAAAGCTATGTGATCTTCATCTAGCTAAACTTGGTTAAAATAGAAGTAGACTCTTGGGCTTTATTTTGAGTTAGCAGGTTAAACTCATGTTTAGAGATAATTAAAATTAAAACGTAAGACATCTTTCCTTCACTGCATTTTTAACATAATTTGACTAGATCAGCTCAGTCATTTCTAGTTTGGAACAAGTTTTTTTCCTACAGTGTAAATACAGTTTATGTGAGAATATATACATACCACATCTCCCAGGAGACTGCAACCAAGTTGCAGTCTTGAACATGGCTTTGATCAGCCTGATCTAGGGAAAG
>NW_010395454.1:0-8228 GCF_000710305.1 Buceros rhinoceros silvestris | reverse complement strand
CAGCCTGTTCTGGGAAAAGATGTCCCTGCCATGGCAGGGGAGTAGATGGTCTTCAAAAGTCCATTTCAACCCAAACTATTCTATGATTTTGTGATTCTGTGTTCCAGCTGATGATTCTCATCAGCAAAGACAATATCAAATTCAGTACCCTGTATCCAAGGGTGAGAACAACAACAGGCATACCTGGAATAATGAACCATGGCAGAATCGTGCAGAGGGAAATGCAAAATATATATAGAAAACAGAGTCAAGTAGATAGCTCCAAAAGAACTTCTTTTTCTATTTGTCCAAAAGTAGCATTCAGTATTAGACCTTGATATTCTTTTCTTGCATTTGTAAACTTCATCAGGCTAGATTCATTGTAAAATGTATTTTTCCCAAGACAAGAATAAAGAACATGAATTGAGGAGCCTTTCAGTTAGTTACCTTTTCAGGTGACTTCTTTTATTGGACACCCAACTCTGTATAGTCTTGGACAGGAACTGAAAAACTTTTTAATCGCAATGATATAACATGTCAATAAATGGAGCAAAGCCCTTTCTCAGTCTCTCCTGCTTTGGTGCCATTGCTGTCTCCTGTAAGGAACTAGAATAGTCCATTGGGAGCTTTTGGCATAGGAACAACCTTATGTATATTTGATGTGGTTGTGAAATGGTGGTGTGCTTATCATTTGTTAATCACTGAAGCTTGCATCTGTTTCTTGTGGATGGGTTTTGGGCCTAAAGGTTTATTCTAATGGCCCATTAAACTCCCACATGGCTATTTTGTTCCTTACACTAATCTGTTTGTGTGTTCATCTGTAGATTTTCTAAGGCAGGTAAAAGCATGTAATCCTTTCCATGATCCCCTTCAAGAGCTGTGACAGTTACCCATTTAAAAAACAAAGGACTCGCGGCAATAAGCACTAGTTCAAGGTATGAAAGGGTGGAATTTCTCTACTTCCCTTGCTTCTACATCTAGAACTCACGAAATATAAAGATAAAAAAATGTCATAGCTTCTTAGGAATGATGTGAACTGTGAAGTGCAGCAATAATGAATGTTGTTTACTCATACAAAAATGTTAGCATTAAACTATGGCATTGTTGGAGGTATTATTCTTTAGGATTAATTACTTGTGTGTTAATAATACCGAAATAATACCATAGAATCATAGAATTATAGAATGGTTTGGGTTGGAAGAGACCTTTAAAAATCATCTAGTTGATCCTCCTGCAATGAGCAAGGACATCTTCAGCTAGATCAGGTTGCTCAGAGCTCCTTCCAACCTAACCTTGAATGTTTCCAGGAATGGGGCATCTATAATGTCTCTGGCCACACTCATTGTAAAAAATTTCTACCATAACCAGGTTTAAAATTCAGTTGTGCAAAGCTCTGTAAAAGCATATTGCATTATAATTTCATTCCTGAAGACTTTATAAAGGGGATACTAAATGCAAAAAAAAAAAAAGAATAATACTCAATTTACTGCAAGAAATTTTTTAAGATATGCTTCATCTGCAACCAAAGTCAGTTTTGTGATTATTTTTCTGTAAAAAAATAATTCCTTCAGGTGAAAATAATTGTTTACAAGGTATGAACCACAGCTGATTTTCATCTGTGGCTTTACACTGACTTTCCCTCATGTAGAAGTTCTCATTCTGTTGCACTGCTTACTAGAAAAATGCTTACCCTGTATCAGTGAGCATGATATGCAAACTAACCATCACATGTCAAACTGTTCACAAACATAATTTTTTTAAACCCTGAATTTAATCATGTCACATACTTTCACCTTTTGTACTTCTACTTGGTCACATGAGTAGTGTCCTGGAAGAGTGCATAGATGTTTATTCAACTTCTGTTGGTAAGCTATCCAGTCTTGATTTATCACAAGTACAAACTGGAGAAATAACCACATCACAGTAGAAAAATAGTGGCTGAATTAGGAGCTACATCTAGCCTTTCTGCTCATTGCACTGGCTTAGGTTACAACTTATCTAAAAATAGTAGTTTTCAACTGTGAATGGCCATTAAACACAAAGGAAGAAGTATAGTAGTGTATGTAGCACCAGCAGTGCCGTTGGTACTTAAGCAGTATGATGAATCTGCAAAGTAAAGATTTTAAAGTCTACATAAGCAAAATTCAAGTACAAGATTTTTGAAAGTGGTCTGATTTAACTTACGTCTCTTCCTGCTCAGCCCTCACCCAGACTAACCTTTCCAATCAGAAACACAGCTATTTGGAATATGTCCTATTTCTTATCTCCTCTACCTTTAACCTTAATCCATTTACCTTTTTCTATATCCAGTTAATCAGTATTACTTTAAAAAAGAAAGGTCCTTCTCTGTTGACATAACTGATACGCAGATCAAAGGCTTTTTTTGTCTTAGATGTTGGCCGTTCCACTTGAGATCAACATTTCAGCAGCTTTTGAACTGGTTCAATAATCACGTGGTCAGTAATAGTTGTGCTGATGCACTTGTCAGAAAAGAAAGCACTGAATTTGTCATTTTCAACTGCGTGTTATTTCCCACTTCTGAGGTTTATGTCTGTTGGTCTGCCGTTTTAGTACAGATGAATACACCTGCAAAAATCTAGTTATCTTTAGAGAGATGAACAAGATCCTCATTCTTCTAAAGAATCAAAGAAAAAACTTCTATGTCAAATTCTGTAATATTAACCAAATCAGAAACCAACACAACCTAAAATACAGCTGGGCAGCATTCATGAACATTCAGACACAATATATGCAGATTTTATGCAAAATTTGAATTTTCATGAAGCTGTAAAGGAATCAGGAAGAACACAATCTTTAGAAACCTCTTCAGTGGTTTAGAAAAGTTTTGGGTGAGATCTAAAGGAACTGTCAGGCTGATACCTGCTGGAACATTAGAAGGAAGCCTGTTAGGAAGTTAACCGAAAGATTTCAGCATTAAGAGAGAGTGTATATATAGTCTGGGTCATTTTAAAAGGTAAGAAAAGCACAGTTAACAACCAGAAATCATTGGAAAAAATACTTCTCAGCTGGAGAAACAATTAGTTTGGAAGTGAAAGATGGAAAAAGGCACTGCTAAAACCGGAGATTTTAAAGAAAAAAGAAAGATTGTGTTGGCTTTGTAAAATGTGTATGAACACGAATAAAAGATAGGGCACTGGTGACTTCCAGACTATAAATTTAATTCACTGCATCTCTCTTCAGATTTTAATTTGGAAACAGAAAGATTTCACCCCCACCTACACATAGGTGCTGTTTAGCATGCTTCAAAAGATGTAACAAACTCATGGGATGTAACTGTGAGAGGTGATTCTGGAGACAAAAGGAAAAGCCCTATTATAGTCCAAAAAATGTTATATACATTAACTGGAGGTGACTATTTATACAGTGTGCTAATGCTCTGTATACAGCAAAATGGTTGCACTTCTTTTATCACAGACACAACTCATTATGATCTTTAGTTCCATCCTGGTAGATGAAATTCCAAGGACAAATACTCTGGCTTTTGAAAGCGTTTGTATACCTACTTGGAGAAACTTGTTCTAATAGCCCCATCACTGAAAGTATTTTGATGACACCTTTTGTTTTTAACTAAAGGACCTACCCAAAGAATAGCATTCAGGAGTGACTGCTGGACCCAAGATGGTGGAATTTGAAGAAACAGGGAGAAAAATGCCTATTTTGTGCTGAAATCCCCAACAAGTTGTTTGTATTTCTTGCAAAGGATGTAAGTAAAGATTCTTTAGAAAAAACACAAATCTCAGTTATGATCCACTGAAAACAAAAATATGTTTGTTGTCACAGCAAATCTTGGGCTTTCTTTTTGCAACCCCAGGAGAAAACACTTAGCTTTTGGTTGCTCTCTTACCTTCACATTGAGAACTGACTATTTTGATATAGGGCGGGTAACTTGGCCAAAGTCAAATAAATGAGTCCTCCTCACTGACTGAATTGTCTTTCCTGTTGATACAGGACTCATATCTCATAACAGAATTTACTTGTCTAACTTTTAAATAGCTTGAATCTTTCACCACCCGTCTTCACTCAAGAAAAAGACAGGCAGCATGCTCAGGGCTTAAAGTTCACCTGCAGATCCAAGCAGAGACGTTTTCACTTTCAAAATCTCCTCGATATGCCTAGACATGGTTTGGTAACAGTGGCTAAATCGCTGGTGCATACTTGTGCTTTTCTTTCCTTCTCCCTCCTAGATACCATCCATATTGTGTGTATGATGGCAGCACAACATAGAAACCACTTGATATTTTGCAGGTGTAAATGTGTGCATTACTGCTTTATAAAATCAGTGGGTTTGGACTTTGACGATGCCAGAAATTGTCACTGTAAAGGTAGCAAATACAGAAAAGAACTGGGAAAAGTGTCATGATTATTCAAAAAAGTTTGGCCATATTTTCTAGAAGTGAAGAAACTAAACACAATAAAGCAATTAAAGTCTCCAAATTAGTAAAGCAAAACCAACTACTTTACTGCATATTATCTAAAGCAACTGTGTTTTAAAAAGACATGTCTTTTCAGGAAAAAATATAATAGATGGAAGTTGGCAGATATAAATCACAATTAAGTGCATTGAGTTTTCACTGAACATGAGGTAGTGGAGGCTAGGTAGGTCCCTGGGATTATCAGTTTACTTTTCTTTGCAGGATGTTGTCCTGCAAAATAATAGACTGTAAAGGAAAAAAAAAATAGAAAAGATAAAAATCAGCAATATGCTCTTTGTGTTAGAGCTGGTAAAACAATGCTCCAGAGCCTAACGGCAATGGACAGGGTCTATAAATCTTGTCACATATAATGAAAAGCAAGAATATGAAAAGACATGTGAGCAACTGGTTAGAGTAGGCTTAGGTCATACATACTTTAATGTACTTTAAAAAATGATATCTAAATGTTCCAACAATATTTCCAGCATAAGTTGCCTGTTATTGGTTTGCAACAGCTAATATGTGTCTAAAGTTAAAACACTAGTTTTGTGGGAACAAAGAAGAAAAAAGCATTTCAGATAACCTATCTTCCTTTTTTCTCATGTCTTTGCTTAGAGTCAAGTACTGATGGTAAAATGGGTGAAAAACATGGGCTAGAATGACCGAGTAAGCAAGAGTGAGGTTTGCCATGCAAACTCACCCTGAATAATACCTTCTAGTAAAGTCTAGTTTTGTTGCAGTCAATTGCTATGTGACTGAAGAAAGAAAGATTTGGAGAACATGGTCTTTTTCATGCACTGAAGAAACAGAACTGCAGGAAACTAAAGGGCAGCAGTTTCTGGAGACACTGTCAACATCACTACTTTGCTCTTTATTTTTATAATTTACATTTTGTATACATTCTTATATTCTTATAATTTACATTTTTCCCTTAGACTTTCTTCCGCAGAAACTTCTCCTAAGAAGATAGGACCAAAACAGAAGATATTTTATGTTTTTTATATTTTATGTTATGTAAGAATATAATGTTTTGAAAAGTAAGCGAATCTCCTCCTCCTATAGATAAACTAAGACACAGGGAGGGGCAGTGACTTTCCCAATAGCATCTGCTAAATCCTGTAAAACCTGTGAAAAAAAGAAACCTTGCAATCCAGTCCCCCAAATCATCTGATGTAGAGACTTCCTTTAATTTATACTGAGGAAGTAATTTACTTCAGTTTAGGTCTTAGATACAGGAACAGGATTTTTAAAATTCATCTGTAGTTTCACAGGTAGTGGCTGGCCATTGCCTGATCTTTCCTCACACTCCTGCAATATAAAAAACCTACAATTTCAGACTGCTGCAACAACCCCTCACCCCAAAAGCTCAGCTTGCGTATCTAGTCCAATGTCACTTTCCCAGCTTCCAAAAACTCTCCGTAATTTCTATTAATTCCTCTGTACTCTTACCTTTTCCAGAAGCAGCAATCTAGAAACTATGTTTATAGGTAGGGCAACACAGGGAAAGTGTTGTAGATCTATGCTGGAATGTATCACAGACAAGTAGAATAGTATGCAACATGATTTATACTACTCTTACTGTGTGCTTTCACAAATGTACTGTGAGCTATTCAGTGAAAGGCAGGAAAAATTAGAGTCCATTAATCTTTGGACACTTGTTTGACTCTGATATAATGACAATTCTTAAAATGCACACTTTGGTATTTATTACCAGCAATAAAGAGATGGCTTAGCTTCTTTTTGAACGTGCATATATTTACATGAGAACTGTCACGAGGATGTGTCCATGCCTGTTACTTTAGTTCATCTCCAAAACTTCAGACAAATAAGCAGCCTCTCTTTAAAACAGAAGTTTTCTTTGTTGTTTTTTTTTTTCCTTTGGCACAAATCTCGTTATGCTGTTATTTTATCTATAACTGGTTGTATTATATAAATAAGAGCTGACATATTGGTTGGATTATTCTTTATGAATTTCTCAGAATATAAAAGACTGACCACTTTCATATTCACATTTGTTGGCAAAGACAACAAAGAGATCAACATATATTACCCACTAAAGTTTTTTCCTTCTCTATTTTTTATGCTTTTTAAGACAAATATTGTTCAGCAATCTCCAAACATTTTTTTTTTTCTTTTGTCTTCCTTTCATTGGTTGGTGAGCTAGAAACTGAGGTATTCTTTCTTCTGCTCACAACTATTTTCCTTTTGTGGTGCATTGATGGTTTGTCTGCTCAGGCTGTAACAGCTGGAGGGTTGTGCTGGTCTTGCTGAAGACTGGGATAGTTCTGCCACTTCCCACAATGCCATGATTTTGCACCCAGACTCTCCTCCTTAGAAACTTCCCTGAAGATGCTGAGGCTAAACCTGAAAAAATGTCTTAATTGGCTGATACGTTAACACGTAGTAAACTGGCCAAATGAGACTTCATTAAAGCTGAATCTCAAATGTCTTAAACCTGAATCTGTTTGACAAAGAAGTAACATTACAATCAGAAGTAAGCTTTGCTGTCAGAGGAAGATCAACAGACTAACTTGCCCACACTGCTGAAAGTAACTTGCCAAGCTGCAGCTCATGGGGTTACAGCATAGACAGCAAAAATTATATGTCAATGGACATTCTGACTCAATAACATGGTTACATCATTTGCACTGGCTGGCACATATCCATGGTAAAAATGTGGCACAGCCTCTCCTTTATAGTTTCTAAATTGAATCAATAAAAATGGAATACATTCAGAATATTTTGACCTGTAATTTTAATAATTTACCTTCTAGGAAAGTAAGCAAACAGACTTTTAAAATGAGTCAGTGACATGAAGGAATAACCAAATTATTGCGATCCAAATTTAGATTCAAAACTGCTGTCCATGCTCCTCTCTTTGTTTTCATGAATAAAACCTGCAACTTCTGAACCTTAAAAAGGTTCTCATTTTACCCACCCAATCTCATCAAAGCAGAGACTACACATCTTGTCCCACATCTGGGCTATTTAAACACAGTCTGAAGCAACAACAGTAGACTGCACAAGACTCCAATTAACTGCCTACTGGTACAGCTACAGGTGTTGAAGATGTCCCCAAAGAGATGGAGCTAAACCAATTAATCTGATGATGCAGAGATGACTAACAGTTTGGAAGAGACCAATACAATATCCTACAGCTCATCTCTAAACACAATGGTCAGAAAATCACAAAGCAACAAGGCCAAAACCAGTTCTCTTCTGATGGCAACTGACGGCCTCCTTCCACAACAGGTTCACAGTGACTTCCTTTTCTCTCAGTCTTATATGAGCTGAAGAGCATTTCCTGTCCCTTGAGGCAGTGAGACATATGAAGTTCCTTTGGGAAATTCCATGACTTCGGGACACAGTGCAGTTGGCATTAAAAAAAAAAAAATTAAAAAAGAATGAGAGTTGCAGTTTCACCACGGATTTTCTCTATATCCTTACGGTTTGGGTTTTTTTAGTTAAAATCCTTTCTATGTTGTGTATGGATGATTTCTCACATGGGTAATATCTATAGCCTTACATACATAGATTGTGCCTATGCTGTGCTTCTTGCGTGCTGTACACACAGCTGTAAACCCAGCAAGTCTGTGGACAGGCTGTCTGGGAGTGCCTGCAGATATCTAAGAACAAAGTTTCTGCAGGCTGCCGAGTAACTTCCCTGGTCATGGAGGTGAAAGCTTCCATCAGACTGACTGTACTTAACTTTCTTACCTCCAGCTTTCCAGAGTTTGCCTGCTTGCTCTGTTATTCTTCTAAAAGTGTTTATTTCTTTAATTTTTCTCAAGCAACTTTCTTGATTGCGCCCGCCCG
>NW_010395453.1:569-1789 GCF_000710305.1 Buceros rhinoceros silvestris | reverse complement strand
TGAACACCTACCTCCCGGCCTCAACCCCTCTGCAGCCCCCCAGGGCAGGGGCTGCCCCCTCCCCAGCTGCCGGGGCCTGCTGTGCCCCCAGGAAGCCCAGAGCTTCCTGCCCTTCACCCCTCCTGCACCCAGAGGGCGAGCGGGGGTGGGGGGCAGAGGACAAAGATGGTTTATTTTAGGTCCCGAGACTGAGCCCAAACACACCCTGGGAGCTACCGGCCTAGGAAAGGGAGATGCCAAGGTGGGGAAGGGGCTGTGGCACCTGCTGTGCCTTCTAGAGGGACAAGTTCCACCCTCAACCCTGCCCCGAGCCGACGGGCACAGCAGAGCTGCCGGGAGCCCCCTCCCGCGGCCACCGAGGCGGCTTTGGGGAGAGCCGGCGGATCCAGCCGCTCCCCTGCAGCCCGGTGGAGAACCAGGCGAGGGACCCCTGTGAACATCCTCATCTTCAGCTTCCCCCAGGGTGTGACAGCCCCGAGGAGCCCTCGCTCCTTTCCCTGGAGAGGGTTTAGCAGCAGGAACACACCCAGGGGAGCTCCTAGATCAGCCAGGCCCGAGCTGAGGCAAAGCTAAGCCAGGTTTGAAGAGCGCAGGGAGAAGTGAAGCCAGATTAAAGACAGTGCAAGCAAAAAATACAGGTTTAATTGCACTTTATTTTTCCAGAGGTGAAATGCAAAGCCCTCGGGTGTCTATCGGTAACGGGAAACATGACGTGGCACCTGTTAGTAAGAGCAACGACCTCCTGGGGGGCAGCACTGCAGCTGGGGAGACCCAAGGCCATGCCAGGCCAAGTGGGTTTCACAGCCCATCACGTTCAGCACTGAGTACGGACTCGGTGCTTTGCCGTCTGGCTGCCCAGGAAAGCCCGGCTGGGCTTGCCCGGCTGAGCTCAGCCTGGCTGGGCTCGCCCGGCTGAGCTCGCCCTGCGAGAGCCACGGCTGTGGGGCAGGGGGTCGGCTCTGGCACCAGCTTTGGTCTCCTCCCCGATCTGGCCCCAGGGGCAGGGAGCCGCCCCGGTCCTGCCCAGCCAGGAATTTCCTCCCAAGGAATCACAGATCAAACCCAGAGGCAGTTGTAGAAACTAAACTGCAGTGGAATTACCTCCAGCTCTTCCATTTTACTACGTGAAGGGGGTTCAGGGCAGGAGGCCCGGGGGAGGACAGCAGAGAAGCGTGATGAGAAGCCGCAGCTCTCAGTCCTCCCCGTTCCCCTGACCCGCC
>NW_010395453.1:0-453 GCF_000710305.1 Buceros rhinoceros silvestris | reverse complement strand
GAAGCCGCAGCTCTCTGTCCTCCCCGTTCCACTGCCCAGCTGGGTTACAGCTCAGGTCCCGGCCCCACCAAGCTTTAACCCCTGCCAGGATCACCACGCTCGGACCAGCAGCAGAGAAAAAGGCACAGGAGAGGGGCTGGGCTGGGCTCCCCCAGGGACTCCCTGGGCCACCTGTGCCGCTGCTTTCACCGCCAGCGGAACAACCCGGCCAGAAAACTCCCCTCTGGACGCAGAGGGCGAGGAGAGGAGCTGGCTGCACTGCGAACCCTGCCCGTGAGGTCTCGGGGAGCCTTGGGGTGCTCCGTACAACACAGCTGGGGACGCGGCTGCTACAGCAGCATCACCCGATGCTCCATCGGTGCTTGAGCGCTGGTCTAACAGCCCCGACCTCAGCCCTGCCCCACAGCACCACGTGTGCCACGGCTCTAGCAGATGACACTGCTGACCCCAACC
>NW_010395452.1:1701-1961 GCF_000710305.1 Buceros rhinoceros silvestris | reverse complement strand
CAGGACAGGCAAGAGTCCCCCTGCGAGGGCAGGGAGTGGGCACGGCTCAGGGGGGCCGTGGGGGCTGCCTGCCCAGCAGGGAGATGGGACAGAGGGATGGACACTCACCTTTTCCCCCTTCATCCCATGGATGCCAGGATCTCCCTGGGAAGGAAACACAGAAGCTGGGCTGGGTGCTGCCAGCACCGGCTGGACGGTGCTCGGGGTCCTCCGGCTCCGGCTGGGGGTGAGACAAACCACCCCCTCGCCGCCTGCCACAC
>NW_010395452.1:1167-1578 GCF_000710305.1 Buceros rhinoceros silvestris | reverse complement strand
ACCCCTTGGCCCCATGACACCTACCCTGTCCCCTTTGGGTCCTGCAGGGCCGGGTCTGTCCTGGGGAGGGGGAAACAAAGAGGGAGCATTTGGGATGCTAAGATGAGACCCTGCTCTGCCCTCCACGCCGCAACCCTCCGGGTTCAGACTCACCGAGACCCCGTCCTTGCCAGGTGCTCCAGGTGCTCCCCTGGGTCCTGGCTTGCCAGGCAGCCCGATGGCACCTAGCATCCCTTCGGAGATGGTGGGACACACCTCGCACGGCTCACCCTGCCCACAGCGACAGTGAGACGCAGCCCCGGGCTGGGGGGTCCTTGGGGTGGCCCCTGAGATGCCCCAAGCAGGCCCAAGCCCAGGGGATGGGCACCATGGTGGAACCAGGCTGGCAGGGGCTGCCATGCCTGTGACCGG
>NW_010395452.1:686-995 GCF_000710305.1 Buceros rhinoceros silvestris | reverse complement strand
CCCTCGCCAGGCCACCCTGCTGCTGCACCCACCTTGTCTCCTTTCGGTCCCAGGATGCCGGGGGGTCCCTGCGGGAGGAAGGCGGGGGACAGTGCTGCTTCAGGGAGCTCTGACTGCCCTGGCAGCACGCCCAGCACCCCCAACCACTGCCACCCTCGCCAGGCCACCCTGCTGCTGCACCCACCTTGTCTCCTTTCGGTCCCAGGATGCCGGGGGGTCCCTGCGGGAGGAAGGCGGGGGACAGTGCTGCTTCAGGGAGCTCTGACTGCCCTGGCAGCACGCCCAGCACCCCCAACCACTGCCACCAGC
>NW_010395452.1:0-459 GCF_000710305.1 Buceros rhinoceros silvestris | reverse complement strand
CTGGCCAAGCAGCCTTGAGCCAAGAAACCCGTCCCTGACCCCAGGCTCTTGCTCCTGGCTCATGGTACTCACGGGCGTCCCAGGCGATCCTCCAGGTCCAGGAGCTCCCGAGCTGCCCTGGAGCCAGAGACAGGAGAGCCGGAGCCCAGCAAGGGAGGAAGCTGCAGCCCTTGGTCCCCTCAGCAGCCTTGTCAAACCCTGGGCCACCTACCAGCTAGGGACCTCCGGCACAACCGAGCTGCCCTCAGGCAGTCAGGACCCCTCACCCCCCACTCACCTTTTCTCCCTTTGGACCTGGGGGGCCACCAGGGTCACCCTGAAAGGGAGTGAGGTTGGCATTAGCCCTGCCCATGCGCCCTGGCCAGCCTGCCCCATCATACAGTGATGTCCCCCCACAGCCACCGCTGGCGATGCTGCCCCGAAAGAGCCCCACGGCACAGGGATCCTTACCGGCTTCCC
>NW_010395451.1:11174-12709 GCF_000710305.1 Buceros rhinoceros silvestris | reverse complement strand
GCAGGTTGTTGGCGGTCTCGGACCAGGCCGCGTGGGTCGCGCCGTCCATCTCCGAGGCCAGGCTGTTGGTGCTGTCCAGAGCGTGGTTAGTGCCCCCGATGACTGCCTGGCACTCTGGGCACCGGCTCCTCTCCATCGCCCCCCCGCACTCCCCGATCACGTAGATGTGCCCGTTTTTGCACTTGAACCAGTGGCCGCGGGGACAGCCAATGGCAGCGACAATCTGCACCCGCTCCGCCTCGGAGACACCCAGCCCCGACACGGGCAAGGCGGCAGAGAGCCGCTCCAGGGCAGCCTTCACCGCAGCCTCATCCTCCTCTGTGAACTTCTTCGTCCCTTCCAGGATGTCACGTACACGGGCAATTTCCTCCGCCAGCGCTGGGGCGATGGGCCCCCTCGCCCGTTCGCACCGTGCCAAGAGGCTCACCCAGTAGGTCAGCCTCTGGATCTCGGACTGCAGGTCAGAGAGCTCCTGCCCTGTGAAACTGAGGCGCGGCTTATCCAACCACCCCTGGACTTCCTCCAGCCGCCTTCGCAGCTCTTTCCTCTCCGTCGCATCAATTTTGCTCATAGAATTAGTTAAGTCTGCTATGCGTTGGTAGAAGTTAAGCTGGTTCTCAATTAGTCCTATACTCTTTGTGGAGAGATCAGAAGCTTTTAGTTTATCTTCTAGCGTGAGGTACTTAAGGGGTAGATTCCTCTGCAGAACAGCATCCCCCCTCAGAGCAGCCTCCAGTCTCTGTCTGCTAGACTCAATTTCCTGTGCTGGGCCTTGGATTTTCTCTTTCACCTTTTCTATCTCATCTAGCCGCCTTTTCACTATGGTGCCGTATCTCAAATTTCTTCTGATAGGCGTCTGACACAGAGGGCACACCTTCAGCTTGATAACATCATCATCTTCATCCATATAATGGTCAAGGCCTTGGGACTCAAAGACATGGCCACAGTCTTCAAGCTGTACAAATCGAGCGCCCGGGTCTTCCTCAAAGCCAAAAAAGATCTGAGTGAGTTCCTTATGGTCACAAACAAGGCACTTCTTTGGGCAGGGCTCTCCACACAACCCAGTGCAAGGATGACCACAGCACAGCAGCTTCGCACATGGAACATTGCAGCGAGGCCTGTTGCACGGCTCAGAGCAAAGACTGGTGCACTGGTAGTGCCGGCACCGCCACTCGCACGGCTCAGCACATGGAAAACAGCTTTCTCCACATGTCTTTGTACACCTGCTGTGGATACAGCGGTTCTGGCACGCCAGCTGACACGGAGGACATTCTGTGGTACAAGGCTGCTGGCACTCGTGGGAGCAGACCAAGAAGCGCTTGCATGGGCTGTTACATGGCTTATGAAATCGTCCTTCAAAGCAGGTACCACAGGAACCTGAGCAGACGTGACCACACTCCAGTGTGACAGAACACTTGGCCCTACATTCCAGAGACTGCTCATGTTTCACCTCAGAGATCCAGCATTTAACTTGCTGGTTGTGGCCACACTTCAGCATGACTGTAACCAGCTCAGGACACCGCTTAGTGCATTCC
>NW_010395451.1:0-11090 GCF_000710305.1 Buceros rhinoceros silvestris | reverse complement strand
ATTCCTGCCCACAGAATTCCTTGCATGTGTGCCCACAGTTTAACTTTTTCGGGCAAGGCTCTTGGCAAAGAAACTCACTGTCCGGAGTAGAGCACGGTACCATCTGCCGATGGCCACACTTAGAAATAGTCTTCTCTACTATCGCCATACATGGCGTGCAGGGCTCATAACATGACCGTGGACAGCAATGCCCAGCCGCACAGAGCACCTTTTGACAAGGTTTCAGACATCGATACTCTTTGTGCTGTATGTCGTACGGGTGACATGCCCTTGTGCAAACATGTCCACAACTCAACCTGAATTCACAGGGACGACTACAGCCTCCTTCTGCGACTCTGCTGAAATCTGCTGCTGTAGATACCAGTGTCTTGGTTTCAGGGTGGTTTTGACAGCAGAGCGCCAATGAGTGGCCAATGTGACCTTTCTCCTGCAGGGTGTGAATAATCTTGCTCCAGAGAGGAACCTTGCCAAGCATTCTCATATTTCCAATACAATACAGCCCTTTCTTAGCTCTGGATAATGCGACGCATATCCGATTCGGGATCTGTAAGAACCCAACTCTCTGCTCTCTGTTGCTCCGCACAAGAGACAGCAGAATAATATCATTCTCCTCCCCCTGGTACTTATCTACTACATGAACCTTCACACCTGCAAAGGTCTTGGCTGGCATGAGCTTACGCAGGCAGAACAGCTGTCCAGTGTAAGTCGTGAGAATAGTGATCTGGGAAGGTAGATAACCCTGACACAAGAAGTATTTGCACAGTTCCACGACAAACTGGGCCTCATGCAGGTTCTGGTGGCTTTTCCCTTCCTGGATCTCTTGCTCAGGAAAGTCATGCTCCACAAAGAAGATGTTAGATAAGGCCCCCTGAAACAAAAGAAAGGCATGTCAGGAACAGAAGTCTAGCTTCTGTCATTGCAGCCTGTTTCCATGCCCCCAGCAGCCAGGAGGACCCTCCAGGAAAGGACTGCAGAAAGCAGTTGCTGCACACTTACACAATTTCCTCTCCAATTTCCAGAGCATATTCATCAGATAGGAATCCAAGCTTATTCATCACATTTCAACTTATTAGTGATATTTCAGCATCCTGACATGAAATCAGTTCCTATTCCCTATCTTTTCAGGGTTTCTACTCTACCTTTTCAGGTTATAGAAAAGAAAAGGTTAAGCGCTAGTAACATTTCTCAAAGCATCATAGTTCCATTTGTGGGGAAAAAGATAGTAAGTTACCAGTGAACAGGGCTTAACACTTGCTAAAACTGCCTAGCAAAACCCATGACTTCTCTGTTATCGCAGAAAAAACAAAGAGGCAAGGAGGATTGCTTTTCCACCAGGAAAACTAGGAACTCTGAGGACTCCAGCACTCACCAGCTCCAGGGGCGCAGTGTTGCCTGCTTACCTGTTCATAAATCCCATTTGCCTTGAGTTAGCGGGGACCTTTAATTTTTGCCTAATTAACTGGAATTCTTCCACTGAAAAGAAATTCTTGGGCTGTGTGCCAAAACCCAGACTGTTTTTATGAGGAAAGAACAGGTTTTGTAGATCAAACACAGATCTCTGCTTTTCCAAGGTGTCCACAGTGGCATGGTGTCCACTGCTGTGCAATTTAATTCAGTGATCACCTGTATTGGTTACTGTACGAGATGGGAAGATTCAGTTTTGATGCCTTTTGTATCTCGAGTTTGTTTCAAGGCCAGATGGAAGCCTAAAATTCTCCAGAATAGCTTTGCACAGGAGAACTGGGGGTAAAATTGTGTGATCTCCTAAATCGTTGTGTGTTTTGGGTGGGGTTTTCGTTGTTGGTTAGTTTTTCATTTGGTTGGGCGTTTTTTGTTTAACTAAAGCATCTTCTACAAAATACCTGATTTGGATTTCCAGTGGATTTCTGCCACTTGCCCAGACAGTTTATTGTAGTAATTAAATCATCTTCAGTATTAATTTTCTCTTGTCTGGCTTCATCATTCTACTATGGTTTTCAGTTTGCTTTCCTCATCCAGTTAAAAAGCTTAACTATTAAGTACTGTCTTTTCACGAAGAGAGATTTACATAGGCTAAGCTACCACAATCATCCTCCTTCTGTAACCACCTCCAATTCCTTCTCCCAGAGTATTCAGTCGCTTGTGTTTCAGAGATCCAAGACCTAGCACTGGTAGAACACAGCAGCGCAACCTTGCCTCAGACTTCTGGGGCAACAGTTAACTGCTGAGAGAGGGCTGTGAGCAAGAACACAGAACAAGGCTATGTAAGATAGGAACAGTTAAATTACAGACAGAGATATGATTGTTAGTACTTCAAAGATGCAAGAAAAGCACCGACATGGTGAGATATGAAACCCTAACCAGGGTGTGGAAATACAAACCAGAAAACAGGAAGTGAGTGTGAAGATGGAAAGTCGGTAACATTAAGGAAGAAGCAGAGGCTGGCGCTTCTGGCTGATACCTGCCTGACTCTAGCAAAGACTCTTCAAGTGTCTTATGGAGTGGCAAGTATATGCTTGTAACTTAAGTTCTAGCTGTTTATTGCGTGTGTTAGCCAATAAATGATTGCTTCATGCTTTTAAACTGAATAGATGTTGTTTGCAGATGTTGCATATTGGTAAAATGCCCAGAGAACCCAAGAAAGGAGAGTTTCAGTCATCAAGTCATCTATCTTACACCGGAGTTTCACATAATAAGCTTTAAGTCTTTCATTTAAGATTTCTTCCTAGCTTCCAATCGCCTACGATTCTTTTAGTCCCTTCTTCCATTTTTCACTGTTCTTTTAAAGTTATCAGTACTGGATCAATTTCCAGTGTCCGCCATCACTAATGTCAGAAGAATTACAAATTACTTGCAAATTCTGTATCACGCATTTCCTTGATTCAGGCATAAATTTCAATAACTGAACTTGATCTAAGAATTTTAAAACCTTGAACACTGTATTTTATAGAAACTCATTTTAGCTAATAACAGGGGACAAAAGCAATTGCTTGGATTGCTGAAAACTCACTTTTATGTTCTCATACTTCAGGACAGAGGGATGGTTCTCCAGCTCCAGGTAAATATGAGGACTGAGAAGCCGGGCAATTTCAGGACGCATGCGGTGCTGAAACACAAAGCAGCTTTATCAGTCTTGAGGAAGGAGCACCAGACTTCCCTGTCCATACTCTGTTGTTCTTGTGGCTGAATAATACAAGACAAGGATGACTTTCCAGTAAGAGTCAAGCAGGCAGCACCTCCCGACCCCTACCCTCTTTCGCTGTCAGTCTCCAAGTCTCAGATGACACAGTGAGCCACGTTCATTGCACTAAACCCCAGGAATCATAGTGCTGTGGACAACATCCCTGAATAATTGGAAATACTCTGGGACACTGTTTGTGGTGGTTTGATAGCTCTTACCATTCTTCCCAGGAGTTAAATAGCACACTCTTTTCTTTTAGGCTGCTTTTAGGCTAAGCGTACTGCAAACTTAAAACAATAGAAATGCAAATGCACTGGAGTTTTTTTATAGCTCTTCCTCACTTGGTATTTGAGGCGGACAAAGGGGAAATTGACTTTCACCAGCCGTTCAAAGAGAGAGACTTCCAGATTGAAGTTCTTGGCCAGGTCATATACATTTGCACTAGGCTGCAGCTGAAAGAGAAAGGATAGGAGGTCCATGTTTTAGCATGTTTCCTGTGTATTAGTAAGCTTTCTCACTCGTCTCTTTTTCTTGTCACTGGCCCCCCACAGAAAGGCCAGAGACTGGATTCTTGAAGTGCTAAATAGCAAAGTGAGATGTGGTCATGACTGAAGTGGATACGAGCACACGTAAAACCGTAAGACAAGTCACACAGGGGCTCTACTCCAAAACTACAGGAGACAAGACTGGTGGTATCTGTGGAGGCTGGGGAGCAGTAAGTCTTGGCAATGTTTCACATATGGGCGTTGGTTAAAAGGTTCTAGTTCACTTGCACAGCAGTTAACGGCATTGGTCATGGATGTTACCTGCTGGTGATCTCCAATGAGGATGAGATGCTGGCACGCTTTACTCAGAGTAGTAATGGTGTGAGCCTCAAGCACCTCTGCTGCCTCTTCTACAATGACAATTTGGGGCTCAACTTTTTGCAAGATCTGACGGTATTTGGCAGCACCTGAGCAAGGAGAGAATATAAACCTTAGCAGAGCATAATCACAGGCAGGCAGGATGACTAGAGTTTTCAGGGAGGGCAAGTAGGCTGAGTACCAGAAAAACTGGGGTTCTTCCCAAGACTCCCTATATCAAGACTCAGCTTTTTAAACTTTAAACTAGCACCATACCAAGGATGGCTCCCATACAAAGACTTATTAGGGCAGACGGGTGAGGATTAGAGTCCTACATCTGCCTTGGCCCTTTCCCAATGCTCTCTCAGACATAAAATACCTACTCAATTCATTGACCAATGCACATAAATAAACCTCAAACTGTGTCTCCAAAGGGGCCATATTACAATGACCTTTACACCATCATGACCAGAAGGGCAAGCATGGGGATAGCAGTGGAGGTATGAGCGGTGCTTTACTCAGGAGTAGTTGTGTTAGAAGATTGCTGGGCAAGAGTGCACAGAAACTGCTCATGCAGTTATTTGTACAGCTTGCACAATAGCCACATTTGCAAAGGGAGTCAATGATTAAAAAGGCTGCAGACTTAATGCAGAGCCTAACCCAGGCCTGTCAAGCAGCATGTGATACTGATCTTTTGGCAATGAGGTCTTTTAACCATTACTGGATGCAGTGCGATACTGATTGGCTTCCCAACTGCTGTGCACCTGTAGTTGTCATCCCCAGAACTTGGGCCTCCTTGAGAATGCAGAGATCCTCCTGCAGCCTTAGTTCTGTCAGCCTTTCTGCTGCTGCCTGGTACTGCTGTTCATACTGCAGAATCTTCCGTCGAATAAACCCCTGATAGGTCCGCAGCCAAAGCCTGAAAAGAAGGTGCCATTATCACACACAGCAAGGGGAATAGCATAGTGATCCAGAGGTTCTGAGTGGACTCAGTTCAAAACTTCCTCTATATCTTTTGAACAAGAGATTATTAGCATCTGTACTTAGTTCCAAACAGACACGGTGGAGATGACAGCACTGTCCATGCAATACAGGGAAGGTAAGAACAAGCATGTTCAAGTAAGGATGGACAGAAACATCGTGGCTTGACAGAAATAATACGCAAACTGGAACAGTCCTTGGAAATATTTGCCTGACAGACCCTGCAGAATAGCTTTGTCACCTGTAAAGCCTCCAGCGGGAGCTTAAGTCAAGTCGCCACAGATCCTGAATAGCCTTGGCCTCTAACTCTGTCATTGCACTTGGCTTACAGAGCTCAGCCTTCATCTTCTGTTTCATTTTCTTCCTCTGGGCAGCAGTTACCTGCAGCAGAAAGAGTTCCCCGATAAGCAGTTACAGCACAAAGATTCTTCTGTATTAGCATTCCCATTGCTCTCTACACAGTCAAGCCGAGCCAGAGCATGTTACTGCATGCAGTTACCTCCCACTGATTAGCCGCCTTTTGTAGCTGGGTCGCTCCTTCTTCCTGGTCCTCCAGCTTCATAGCCAACATCACTCTGGCTAGTTCATGGACAGCTCTGTGCTCTTCCTCCTTCCTTCTCCGAGGCTTTGCTGCCTCTTCATCCTCAATCACTCTGTCAGCTTGAATCAGGTCAGCCTCCTCTGGGATCTCCAACAGCTCCTCTTCTGCTTCACCTTCCCACTCCTCCTCTCTCTCCTGCTGACCACCTGTAAGAGTCACCACTCACAGCTGCTCTAGCAGAATCTCCACGCAGCAGTCAGATCACTATGTGGAAATTAGGGTTAATCTTCTTTCCACTACATTACATTATCATGCATCTTTCACTGTATGTGAGATAGCGGTGTCTCTTCTCTGGCACACAAGCACTGCTTAGGCAACACACCAGTGAAGGATGAGGGGTAGTTTTTGTCTGTTTGTTGGGTTTGGGTTGGTTTTTTTTTACCTGAATTCTCAGCCCCTATATTCTCTGCAGCGTTCTGGGTAAAGACAGTTACACCAAGGCCCAGCCACTCCAGAATCTTTGAGTGTTGTGCAGCATTGTAGTAAAACTCCTCATCATCCTAATATAAGGAAAATCAAATCAGCCAGGCCTATTGCACTTCATAGTCTTAAGACGATGCCAAAGCAGCACCTTGCAGCAGCAGGCAACTAGGACAAGTTCCCTGAGAGTTAGAAACTCCCTCCAGAGTTAGAAAGTCTGAGCAGACTCGCATCTTCAGAAAGAACATCCCTCCACCCTTTCAGTTTAAGAGGCTTTCATTTGGCACTTGTATTTTTATGCTGATAAAGATCTCTTAGAATCTCTGCAGTTCCAAGGAGCACAATTTAAAACCCCTGCCTGACCTGCCAGGTCTAGATTACTGTCACTTGGCACAGCTTGCTATTCACTCCCTCACTTTCCTAGCAGCCAAGCGATGATAGGAAATGTGCTTGGGGAACCTCAGGCTCAACAGCAGGAAGGGCAGTAAGCATTTGGTGGGACTGAATTACTCAGAAGGGGCCTCTCTTACCAGGCCATGCATCAGACTGTTCCAGTGCTGGGGCGCAATGCATGCTTCTAACTGGCGCTCATGCAGAACTCCGTATGTTGTGCACTCCAGGTGCTTTGCTCCTTCGTGCAGCTCCTGCTCAGCCTCTTTCATCTCACTGGTTATCTACTCATAACAAAGAGAAAGGAGGCATCATTGTACTCTCTGAGCACGATGAACAGAACAGCAGAACAGGAAACTGATAAAGGGAACAAGGACAGAAGAATTAAGAGGCTGACTTCAGTGTAAGACAGGGTGAAGGAAGGTGTGGAAGAAGTTTAGTTAGCTCCTTCAATGCACAGACAACCCAGTCCCATCATCTCCAGAGAAGCCTGCACATACCTTCATGTAGGCTCTACGGAGATGCATTGGCAAGTTGTATCGGAAATCACATTTCTTTCTCAGCTCCTTCAAGGTAAATTGCTTCAGGACCTCACTGCTACTTCTGCCCCCAACACGTACTATCCCACGTTTCTGGAATGTGTATATTCCTGGGAATGAAAAAGAAATGTTAGTACCAAAGAGGCAAAGTCTGTTTTCTGTAGTAGGACAAGGGGTAGGGGGAACACCCTTTGTCTGCAAATGCTACACTGGATTGGTCTGAGTGAAGTTTTCTTACTGTGTATCAACAGGGATAGAGTCACTAGAAAAAGCCAAAAGAGCAGATCATCATGCCAGAAGATGAGCAGAGTAAGACTTATACTGTAATTTATACCTGAACCTCCACCATACTTATCAGGTACTCTTACCTTCTAAGAACTGGTCCAGTGCATGGTTAGTGTAGCAGACTATAAGGATGGGAGACTTCTGGACAGTGCTTTGCCACACATGATTGTTAGTTAGGAGAGCCTGAACAATCTTCAATCCCACATAAGTCTTCCCTGCAAAAAAAGCCCAGAATCAGGAAAGGACAATCCACCCTCTACAGAGTACCTTGAAACACAACGATCACCAAAACCAGGTAAAAGACTTCCTTCTAGGCTGCAAATCTGGTCTGTGCCAAGAGAGGTGACCCCAGAATTAACTAGTTTACGAAATACAAAGTACCGTGACACTGTCTTTATGGGCTGTAGTTGAGCAAAGCACTGCTTTGCAAGAATGTTGTCTTTTGGTTAACAGACTGGACCTGGACCCAAGGTTTCCTCTGCTACTGCCTCCCCCAGCCCATGCTGATAGCGGCTTCATACGATATTTGGCCGCACATGAAACATCTACATACTAGTGGAATACAAGCAGTAGTGCTTGTTGAGTTCAGGTACCATTTAAAACTATAGTTAATTAGATTAACTACAGTTAATCTTCTAATGCTTTACTGACACAGAGGATCAGGGCTGAACACCCAAACGTTCTAACATGCCGGGAAGACAAACAGGATGTTTGCAAGCACAGCAAGAAGTACCATGTTATCAAACACGGTTGAATTTTTTTCACCCCAGTACACAAGCAGAGCCAACAGCGAAGTTGGTGTCTACTTGCCCCTAGTTTGGCAACACATAAGATCAGATATGGGTATTTGAGGATATTTTAACCTTCTCCACAGCTCACGCTAACTGGGCTACTCAAGCAACAATTAGGCATGGGTCTACAGTTTTGGAGACAGTACAGCTGGTTTTCTCTGAAGATTATCTTCCTAAATAGGGGAACCAAGAAGAACTCCTTAAATAATAGAGACTTAAAGCAAATGTTTCTCACCAGTCCCTGGAGGTCCTTGGATAACAGCCAACTCCTTGGTGAGCGCAAGACTCAATGCCTGCATCTGAGACTCATCTAATCTCAAGGTTTCCATTGACGGCCACCACTTGGGATCTAGAACAAAGACATCTTGCCTTCTCAAACCATCAGGGTGTGTATTATCACCCGATAGGGAATCTTCCATCAAGGGTGCAAAGTTGTAGACAGTATTCATTGTCAGGTATGCTGGCTTCTCCACCTGTGCACTGCATTCCACAATGTACTTCTGGAATGGGATATCTTCTTCCTGGATTTCCTGTAACCCTTCTAGCACATGCCTATAGGCCTCAAAGTAGGCAGCTGTCTCTACCATGAGGAAGGAGTCTGAGGGATGAACCTCTGCCAGCAGCGCCTGGCTCTGTGCAGTAAAACACAGCTGCACAATCCCGCAGGCGAGATCTGCATTATCGCGATTAGAAACAGTGGCAAAAAGGCACGTTTCAAAGCGGTCTTTCGACATGCAGACCAGGGACCCATATAGCAGTCTCTTGGAATTCTGCCACCGTACAAACGTCAATGGTTTTATGTCAAACTGGACCTTGTAAACAATACCAGTTGGGGAACAGAGAGGGGTAATAATCCGTGTGTCAAAGTAGATCCTAATATCATCAAATTTTTTCTTTCTCAAACCTTTGTCCTCAAAGTTCTGCAAAAGCTCCAAGATACCTTCCCTTAAGGGCCTCACAAAGTCTTCTCTCAAAAGCCGGAAATGGGTGTCAAGATAAATGCTGGTGCTCTCATATCGCCCAGAAACAATATTGGGACGCAGAAGGGGTTTTTCATCACGATGTACCTCATTATATGTTGGATAAATGGTCATTGTACGGTAAGTTTCTTCTTGACCGTCAGTCCAAGACTGCATAAGCGTATAGTTATCAGCCCTCAGCGTGCCTTCGTGTCTCTTCTCCTGCAAATGCTGCACAAGCATCTGGACTTTCTTTAGATTCTTCTCTATTTCTTCTGTGATGTCCACACCAGAAGCTCTCAGGGCATTTATGGATACTGGCAAAACCGTCAAGAGAACGGAGATTTTTTGCATAGAGCTGGCTGGGAAAACACTGACCAGCTCCTGCAGTAGCAAAATTATGTTGCTGATATGCAGAGGGTACTGATGACGTATGGCAGGGACTGATTCTGTTATCATGTCAGACACATACTGTGGCAGACAGATCTTGAGAAAGTTGGAGTCTTTCACCACTCCGAGAAGCTGCTGGACACTCTGTCTATCCATTCGGGAACTGCATGCTTTTTGAAGCACCTGGCAAACGAGCTGAAGGAAACTGGGTTTCATTTCCGTTTGGGAGAGAAGTTCCTTCAAACCTGAACTGGAAGCAAGTGTGATGACAACTTCTGAAGGGTCTTTTTGGAGGAGACTTTCTAGGAATTTATAGCCAATCCTTCTGGCTTGCTGAGGCTGCTCACTGAGCTGGGCACCACCTGGGGTTGGGTTCTGGTAGAAACAAGGATTCTCCCGAGAGTGCATTCTCCTTCCTCTACCTTCATTTCCCCGCATAATCCTCAGCCCTCTAACTTCTTCCTGGGCTTGTCCACCTTGATTCTTCCTTCCTCTCCCTTCATTTTCTTGCTCATTCCTGAGTCCTCTGGCCCTCTCAGGTGTTCGTCCATCTTGATACCTCCTTCCCCTACTTTCATTTTCTTGCTCATTCCAGAGTCTTCTGGCTATCTCATGTGCTTGTCCAGCTGGATGCCTCATTCTCCTTCCCTCATTTTCTTGTTCATTCCAGTATCCTGTGGCTTCACTGTTAGTCTGTCCACCTTGGTTTCTTGGTTTATTCTTACTTGACTGAGGAACCCTCCAAATCCATCCACCAAATCTCTCATCTCTTTGCCCAGGTAGATGAGTATAATTACTGTCTTGGGGGTATTTCCCTAATTGAGCTGACTGGCCTGACACAGTATTTGTTCTGTTTCTGCCTCTTTGTATACAGCCAGTATCCCAACGGTCCATATACCCTTTAAAAAAAAAAAAAAAGACACTCCTTAATTATAAGTCAACCATATTAACCTATCTCCCAACACAAATGCATGAGCGTTTTGGCCTGCTAGTCAGCATATTTGGGACGTTTGGCATCAAGTTAGAAAACTACCACTATACTTGCACTGACTTTCAAACTGACTTTTCCATTGTACCTTTTTTTATAGCTGATAAAAAGAATGCTATGCCTAGAGTTCACTTCAGCTGTTAAGCCATGAAGATGCTACAAAAATAAACTCTCTTCCACAGTGCAGAAAGCAGGATTAAGGAAGGCCAAAGATGAGGTTTCCTGCTCAGGACAGGATTCTCTCGGGAGTTACCCATCATAACAGCAAAGGCAGCAGCAGCTTTGACTGACTGTATATAGCACAGTTAAAACACAGACCTTCTGGACAAAGACCAGCCCCTCGGAGTAGCAGGACGCGCAGATCACACAGCCTCTGTCACACTCTCAACAGAACATTCAGAGAAGCACGGAATACTAGCAGAATCAGCTAGCAAAGAGATCGCTGCAGCGCATCATCCCCTCACGGCCCCGAATAGCCTCCGGGGCTAATAAGGAAATGCTGCAATTTAGGCTTGGGAGGAAGTTTCGCTGTACACAGGCAGAAGAGGAGTAGATCCCCTGTGTCAGCACCATCACCAGAGCTTCTGCCCTGCGTTCACTGGCCGGCCCTCACCTCTCCCTCCAGCTCGGGAGCGAGGGTCCTGCGCGGCACCTTCCACTCCTCGGCTCGGTGACTCCTCCGCGGGGCAGCGCAGCTCTCTGGAGCGAGGGCGCCGTTCAGCGCCGGCGGCTGCGCAGGCTCCT
>NW_010395450.1:6428-6764 GCF_000710305.1 Buceros rhinoceros silvestris | reverse complement strand
CCACCTCCCCCCCAAATCTCTGTCACTCCAGATTTTTTTCCACATTTTTTTGCCATTTTATTTCCACATCTTTCCCCCCGTTTTTTCTCCATTTTTTTCCCACATTTTATTTTCCACATTTTTTGCAGATTTTTTCTCCAAAACCCAAAGCCCCCCAGGACCTCCTCGACCCCTAGCTGGACTCCGAGACGGGGCAGAGCTTTTGGTGGCCACATGCTTTGGGTCAATGGGGACAACTCGCACCATCTCAACCCACCAAAATCGCCTCAAGACTGACCCAGCGCGAGGGCGGGAACGTCCTCACGGAGCCTCCTGGCTCCTCGACCCTTCTGAAGG
>NW_010395450.1:5717-6275 GCF_000710305.1 Buceros rhinoceros silvestris | reverse complement strand
GAAGGGCGGGGGGTCCACTCCGGAGCTTCCCACCAGCTCTAACACGGACCCCTAGACCCACATGAGGGAAGAAAACCCCGACCCAGAGCCACAAACCACCCACCGGCTGTTTCCTCCTCCCCACCGAGGTTCTGGGGTGGGTTCAAGGTGGTGGCCGCCACCTCCTGGGGGCTCTGATGGTTTCCAGAGTTGTCCAACTGGCCTGAAGAACCTCCTGGAGATCTTTGTCCCTGCCCTCCCGGATCATCTACCAGCCCCCTGCCCGCCCGGGCACCAACAGGCTCCACGGTTGGTTCGAGCATCTCCGGTGCCACCACCCGGTGAGGACCATGGAGGCAGGTCCTCATCAAAGCCCCTGAGAAGCCTCAGGGGCAGAGTTTGATGTAGGTGACGGTGGAGCAGACGGAGAAGAGTGGAAAGACCTTCTCCTGGAAGGCCACGTTGAAGGTGAAGATGTGCTGCATGTTGTCGGCGTCGTAGAAGGAAACTTCTTCCCCCTCGTAGTCCAGGTAGACCCTGACCTTGCTGAGCTTCTGGCTGAGGCACAGGGGTGTGCGC
>NW_010395450.1:5204-5548 GCF_000710305.1 Buceros rhinoceros silvestris | reverse complement strand
CCCGAAAGCGCGCCCGCCGTTCTGCTGCACCGCCCAGATCCCTTCCTCGGGTGAGAACTGGGTCAGCCCTTTCCTCCGGACCGACTCCTTGGCCACCCCGAAGGCCCAACCGTCCGAAGGTCCCACCTCCACCTCCCAGTAGTGCCGCCCCGACTGGAAGCCCGTGGAGGCCAGGACCCGCGAGTTGGTGTCGAAGCGCTTGGGGTTGTCGGGCAGCTCCTGCTTCCGGCAGCCCATGCGCACGCTCTTGAGGTCGGCGGAGAGGATGAGGAGGTGGTTGGCCGAGTCGGGGTCCAGGGTCAGGTCCTCTGCGGGGGGACAGCGGGGATGGGAATGGGAACGAA
>NW_010395450.1:2808-5153 GCF_000710305.1 Buceros rhinoceros silvestris | reverse complement strand
CCCTCCGTCCCCCCGTCCCACCCTCGATCACCTCGGCCCAACCTCGGCCCCCTCATCCCTACCTGGGTAACCACGTCCCAACCTCCACCATGTCCAGCCTTGGTCACCTCATCCCAACCTCGGCCACCTCATCCCAACCTCGATCACCTCGTCCCAACCTCGATCACCTCATCCCAACCTCGGCCACCTCATCCCAACCTCGATCACCTCGTCCCAACCTCGATCACCTCATCCCAACCTCGGCCACCTCATCCCAACCTTGGTCACCTCGTCCCAACCTCGATCACCTCATCCCAACCTCGGCCACCTCATCCCAACCTTGGTCACCTCGTCCCAACCTCGATCACCTCATCCCAACCTCGGCCACCTCATCCCAACCTTGGTCACCTCGTCCCAACCTCGATCACCTCGTCCCAACCTCGGCCACCTCATCCCTACCTTGGTAACCACGTCCCAACCTCCACCATGTCCAGCCTTGGTCACCTCATCCCAACCTCGGCCACCTCATCCCAACCTTGGTCACCTCGTCCCAACCTCGATCACCTCGTCCCAACCTCGATCACCTCATCCCAACCTCGGCCACCTCATCCCAACCTTGGTCACCTCGTCCCAACCTCGATCACCTCGTCCCAACCTCGATCACCTCATCCCAACCTCGGCCACCTCATCCCAACCTTGGTCACCTCGTCCCAACCTCGATCACCTCGTCCCAACCTCGATCACCTCATCCCAACCTCGGCCACCTCATCCCAACCTCGATCACCTCGTCCCAACCTCGATCACCTCGTCCCAACCTCGATCACCTCATCCCAACCTCGGCCACCTCATCCCAACCTTGGTCACCTCGTCCCAACCTCGATCACCTCGTCCCAACCTCGATCACCTCATCCCAACCTCGGCCACATGTCCAGCCTTGGTCACCTCATCCCAACCATGGTCACCTCATCTGAACCGTGGTCACCGCATCCCAACCTTGGCCGCCACGTCCCGACCTCCACCATGTCCCACCCTCAGTCACCACATCCTAACCTCCACCTCATCCCTCCTTCATGCACCACGAAAGGTCTTCTCCAGCCCGGCCCCTCCGCCTTCAGCCACTGCCTCAACCAGCTCCCCCAGAATTTAACCCCTCGGGCTCTGCGCCGGAGCAGGTTCTGGCATGTCCACCCCCTCCACCCCAACCCTGGTGGAACCGGGGCAAATCAGGGGGGCTGGGGCAAAATTTTGGCTCAGAAAAGTTCAAATTCTGAAAATATAAAATTTGGAGTCTTTTCTCTCGCTTTTTCCCCCATTTTGGGGGGATTTTGCCACAACAGCCACAGTTCAGGGGGTGGAAACCCTTTTGTTACCTTTTTCGCCTCTTCCCAGCTCGTCCCGCAGGTTTTCTGGGAGAAAAAGAGACGATTTGATTGGACGATGCAGCCACGAGAGTGGGAAGGATCCAAAACCCTCCTTCACCGGCTTCATTCCCACCCACCTCGGAACTTCTTGAGGACCTTCTCGAGGACCACGGTCTTGAGGGAGAAGTTGCAGACAGGCATTTTCATGTCGGTGCAGACGGGCACCGGCTTCTGGCACTTCATGGCGTCGCTCCTGCCACCAGAGGGGTCACACCAGTAAGGAAACAGTCGCTGTCCCCCCCCTTTCACCCACAGATGACCATGCACCACGGTCCCACCCCATCCCAGTCCTCGGCGCAGGGTCACGTGGGGATTTCGCACCCCTCCCCACTTGGTTGAGGACACACGTCCCCTTTGAAACCCTCCTCAGATGTTGTTGGGAGGGGGGTGGGTGGGTTCCACCCCCCGCGGCTGCTCTGGACGCAGCTGAAACGTTGTTTATGGGGCTCAAGAGGTGCCTAAACCATCACCCACGGTCCATGAGGACAGAAGATCCTCCAGACACGAGGACCTGGGGCTTCTGGTCTCACTTGGCCTTTGGAGAAGCCTCCTGGAAGAGACCCAGGACTTGCCCCAAGGAGTAGCTCCAGCTACCCCGGGACCTCTCGCTGGCATCTGGGCAGTGAACGCTGACCTTCGGACCGTGCTGGGGAGGGGACAGCGAGGGTGAAGAAGAGGAGAAGCACCAGCCCGTACCTGCTTATGATGGTCATCACGTCCTGGAAAGGAAGAAGAGACCCCAGGTGAAACCCCCGCCAACATCTCCCCTGGCTCAGACCTTCTAGAACCTCCAGAGAACCCCAGCTCAGACCTTGGTGGAACCCAGCCGGGACCTCCATCCCTCCCAGCTGCAAGGAGGAGGCTTGGAGCCACCTCTCAGGTGGGTACAGCCGTCTCTGGGAGGTCACGGTCCCACCAAATCCCACCCAAGTATCGGCAGCAGCT
>NW_010395450.1:1705-2695 GCF_000710305.1 Buceros rhinoceros silvestris | reverse complement strand
TGCAGACCCAGGTGCTACTGGGAGGACCAAGCCGCACAGATGGTCCTCTAGGAAAAAGGAGGCCGTGGAGTCATGGTGGGGTTGAGGACCCCGGGAGGTCTCTCAGCCATCCCCCCACTCAGGGCCTTGCCCAGGGGACCTGGGACCTTCTTCCAGGTGGTGCCTACAAAACCTCCCTGGTTCCTGCTCCAGGCTTTGACTGCTGTGGGGGTGGCGGTCACCTCTGGCAGCCTTTGAGGTGCTCTTAGGGTCTCTCTGCTTGTCTCCCACCCCTCAGAAGGTCCCATTGACCTGCCCCACGTGACCTCTGGAGATACAGAAGGACACCAGCAAGTATCTGCCCACCTCAGTGACATCACCTGCTGCACCCAGAAAGGTGACATTAACCTCGTCCCTTCTGTCTCCATGACATCTGACCTCCCCTGGTCTGATCCCACCAAGAGGTGCTTGAGGTGCCTCCACGGGGGGATCCATCCCACCCCGAGATGGTCCTTTGGACCCTGGGGACAGTTTGCCCTCAGGAGGGGTGAATTACGGAGGTGAAACACACAATGACGTGATGAAAGCTCGACCAGGTGAAGGCCCAGCTCAGCCTGTGACATTTTTGGCCCTTCCTGATGCTTTTAAAGATCCTAAAAAAGGGCTTGAATTGCATTGGACACGATCCAACGGCCGCACAAAGGTGTCCCTGGGTCCGGGGTGGGGTGTGGACAACGGCGTTGGAGCTCCTCAGAGTTCACCTATTGTCATGGGCTCATGGGTGAGGGCTGAGCAAAGAGCACGTGACATGAGGTTTCACCCGTAGCCACATCCTGAAACGACCTGCAAATATTGACTGAGCTCCCAGCACTGCTGCGGGGGAGGGACATCACCCCGTGGAGCTCCGCCGGCACCAGCTGCTTACCCAAAACATCACCCATGAGAAGGTCCCACCACCCTCCGGTGGTTTTGGGGTGGGCACCTCGAGCGTGAGCGCTGATGGGGTTCCCC
>NW_010395450.1:0-1601 GCF_000710305.1 Buceros rhinoceros silvestris | reverse complement strand
GGTGGTCACCGCGAGTGGTAGCGCTTCTGGGGTTCCCCCAACCCCCAGCAGCACCACAGGCTGGGGGAAGAATGGCTGGAAACTGCAGCTGGGGGCCCTGGTGAGGTCGAGCTGGAGAACAGGAGGCTCCGGGTAGACCTTCTGGCCCATGTCCCAGGCTGCCCAGGGCAGTGGGGGAGCTCCCGTCCCTGGGGGGGTTTCCCAGCCGGGTCCAGGCAGTGCTGAGGGAGGGGGGTCAGTGGGGACCTGGGGCATCGGTTGGTCTCAAGGAGCTTAAAGGTCTTCTCCAACCCAAAGGACACTGATTCGTCGATGAAGGAGTGTGCGGGTACCGGGGAGGGCTGGATTGGCTCCAGCGTCTCCCATTGCGCCGCAATCGATCCTGGGGCTCCATCTGCTCCTCCTCATACTTTCCAGCTTGGTTCATCGCTCCTTTCGACCTGACAACCCTTCCTGACCCAGGACCTGGCTGCCAGAACTGGCGAGGAACCAGCTACTCCCGCTTTGACTCCTCCCACCCCTCGCCCACAGTGATGAAAAAGGGGCTTTTCTCCTCAAAACGTCTCCAAGGGGCCCAGAAACACATTGGGAAGGGACGAAAGGTCATGACTCGGACCCGAGGGCTCATCTCGCAGCTAACCAGCGCCTCACCTTGAGGAACTCGAGCATGGGCTGCTGGGTTTTCTCCTCCAGCTCCGTGATGAGCTTGTTGAGGAGCGTGATCTCCTTGGAGAGGTCGGTGATGTTTTCGTTCTGCCTCTTGGCAATGTTCTTCTCCATCTTCTCCAGCTGCCCCAGCAGGACGTGCTCCTGGTCATGCAGGAACTGCCGCAGCCGCTCGAACTCCGAGAGCAGCTTCTGCCGCTCGTTCTCGATGGTTTTCTAGGGACGAGACGCAGGGTTTGAGGCCAGTGGACGGATCTTGGGGTGGGAAAGGGTCACCTGGGGAGTTTGGATCACCTGGGGGCTCCTGCCTTCATGCGGGGAGGGGTGAGGAGATGCTGCGAGCGGACAAAGGCCTTGAGAAGGGCCGCCCCTTGGTGGGGTGTGTCCCCTCACCCATTTCCGGAGGGGAGGAGGCACCAAACCCCATCTGGAGCAGGTTCCTCACCTCCACAGCAGCTCTTGGGGGGCTTTTCCCTCCTCCACAGGGCACGTGGGGGTCCCTCTTCCCCCCCCCAGCCAGGGTGGTGGGGAATCATCACTTAAGGAAGCCGAGGTGGGGGCCAAGAGGTTCCCCCAGTCCCTGCCGTCCTCTCCTGGTCCCACCACCCAAACCGGGAGAAGGTTGTGGAGGAGAAGCCCAGGAGAAACGAGACCATCTCGCCCCAGGACACGCACCCTTTGGCAGCGCGGACGAGGCCCAGCGAGTCCTGATTGGTTCAACCCCACGCTGCCCTTCGGCACAGCTCCAGCAGGTCCACCTAGCCCCCCCAAAACGGACCTTCACACTACCTCCTACGCCGTGGGTGGCACCACCACCCGTGGCCCGTTTCGGGGCAGCGTGGTGGTCCTCACCCCTTCACCCCTCCCTCCAGAGTCTGGACCCCCCTTCCCAGCACCCCAGGGCCCCACAGGTACCCACCAAGAGCTCCTGGGTT
>NW_010395449.1:6084-15372 GCF_000710305.1 Buceros rhinoceros silvestris | reverse complement strand
AAGGGGCTGCGGATCCAGCCGCCGCCGCCGCCGCCGCCGGACCCCGGCTCAGGGCGGCGAGAGGGAACTGTCATCATCGGGAAAGTGCTGAATTCGGCCTCTCCGCCGCGCCGCACCGTCCCGGCTCCGCTCCTGTTCGCCCCCACGGTGACGGCAGCGAAACGGCCTCGCAAAGAACAATCACACCGAACACTGCTTTGGACAGCTGGGGTTGAGGAAATGTGATTCTCATAGTCTTTTTAAGAGAGAAAGGAGAAAGTGGAAGATTTTCTCCATCAATGTGGTTTAATACAAGGACTAGAGGGTTTGCCTGTTTGAGGTTTGCCTGTTTGAGGTTTCTCGGTTCCGGCGAGATATTTTGATTAGTTAAGCTTCCACAGTATGTCTGAGTTGTTACTGCAGTTTTCCCCAAAACTAAACAAAATACCTCGATTTCGAGATAAAGGTGATGGGAGAAAAAACCAAAACAGCCACCAGCCCACGACACGGTAAAAATAAGAGCGCTGCGAGTCAGCTAGCACCGACTGACTACCAGGGGCGAGGGCTTCTCGCCTGGGAAAGGAAGGCTGGTACGAAACGCTCTGGTCCTCAGGCGGATCCCAACACACCTCAGGGGAAGGTGACGGGGCAGACAGGGAGTTTGGGAGGTGGGTCCTTCCTCGGTATCCTCACTCCCTACGCCCGGCACACGGGACTCCAGTCCTTGCCCGCCCTCTCCCCGGGTGCTTTATTCCACCGGTGCGTATTTATGCAGGGCCTCAAGTACCACTGAGGTCTCTCTCCTGGGTCTGCACCACCTGGATCCTCACAACTTCTCATCCCTCCTCCCCTCGCCCTCAAGGGATCTGCCCGGTTTTAGGTGAACGGGAGACGGGCTCGACTTGAGTGTCCTTGCTCAAGTAATGACATTCAGTAAAAGTTTTGCCCGGTTGCACATGGCAGGTTGGGGAGGATTCCAGAACTACATCATGCAAAGGACTAGAACCATGTTCCTCAGGTGGAGCAGGACTGGGATTCAGGCCCTTGGTACTGCTAAGTCATCACGGACACCACAGTAAGAATCCCCCAAACTCAGCAGAATAGTAATTGTTAGCGACCTCCACCAGATTTGGGCATACTGGTATGATTAAAGGGTCTTTAAACTTTATTTCCCCACCAAGATTCTGCCAGGTGATTGGACTCCAGAGAGCTCAACTTCTGCCGAGTTTGCTCTGGGGCTTTTGGCATGTTTTAGATCACGTTTGCACCTTCTCCACCCTGACCTTCACACCCTCACCCTCATTAATTACAGTCAGCTTCCTAAACAAAAAGTCAGCAACAAGACAAAACCATGACATTTAAGAACTAATAAATAAATTTTCCTGTATGTCTTTCGCAAAGATTAGGCTCTTGCTGCATATGTCATTCCAGCCAGCCAGAGAGACTGGTGATATAGGAGTTCGAGAAGAAAAAAAAAAGAAAAAAATTAACCTATTTCTCCATTCTCTGCTAGGATAACCCCAGGGAAAGAAAAACAATGTTCCAGCGACAGAACGTCTGTCTTCACTAATAACTTTGCAAGACACATATTATGTCTTAACACACCATTTTAAATCTGGAAATCTCAGAGATGTGCACGGGAGCAAGACCTGCTCTGAAGAGAGTACTGTTTCTTTATTGCTTCTGCAGGGTATTTTCTAAGTATAGTTGGAACAGAAAGGTCTCTGCTTTCTAGCAAAAGTTCCATAGGGGTATCAAGGGAAGCACGAAGATCTCAGTGCTGCGGGTATCTGTCCCCCCTCCCAAGAGATGCAGTCGAACCTGCCTGCAGTCCCCTGCTGGCTCGGAACGCGGTGTCTGACACTGCCATCTTGTGTTCTAGAGTTTCAGCTATTATTTACAAAACTAGAGTCTCTTGTCACTAAGTTTCAATGAAAAGGCATAATTTGCAAAAAAAAAAAAGGTGTAGCTGAGTCTGCAGATTAACACACATTCTCAAACGGAGGTGCCAAGCACCCGTTTCATTTAAGATGCTGAATTTCGACATTTTAGCTTCTAAAGAGCAAAGTTTAAGCATAATTGAGCCTGTTGGATCTTCTCAAAGGATGAGCAGGTTTTTCTGTGCCTACCATGGTATAACTCAGGCTTTGCTGATCCCTCGGGTCTCTCCAGTGACACTTTTCTTATAGTCATGTTTACCATTCTCTAGGAAGAAACCAGCAGAGTTTATTTATCCTTTGTAGACACAAACAAGAAGGTTGTGACAATAGTTTCCTCCATATTTTCTGCCTTTGCTACTACCATTGTAACCTCACACAAATCTTCTCAGACTCACCATGCAGTTTTGGTGAATGGCTTCAATGGATAAAACTGCATGAACGAGAAAAGCTAAGGAAAAAGATTAAAACAAGGCAAGACAAGGAAGTTTTACCCTAACTTCACAATTTGAACTGAGTGGCACAGACGTCTGGACAGGGAGGACAGATGGAGATGAACTGAGAGTTGTACCCACTAGTAAAACATAAAAACATTCTGGGGAGCTGGAAAGGGAAGGGTAAAATGGGGACAACAGAGCATCTCTGGAAACGCTGTAAAACTGTGCCTTTACTTCTAAATTATCAATTATTTTTTTTCTTACAGAGAAGGCCTAGTGGCATGTTAAAGAGAATGACCCAAAGTTTATTTAACTTTTCTTTTTTTGCTTTATGGTATGTTATGACCTAGATTACTTAAACATGGTTTTCTTTTTTAATTAAAATAAGTATAGATTGCAAATCACTGTATCCTTTTAAAAGTATTAAAGTCATATAAGAATGTTGTAATTAGAGTAAGTGATGAAAACTTTCTGGTCAGGATTTCAAAACACATCAAATTAATAATGAACAACTTGAGTAAGGTGTTGCAAATAATGTTAATTAAAAATGTCCACGTGCAGTCCCTTTGAGGGCATGTGAATAAATACCTCACAGTTTCTATTGAGGTCTCAGTTTATACTGAAAATGAGGAAGTCTTTATAATTCATAACTATTACAGGGTCTTTATGAATGGACTTTCTCATATTTCCCACTGGAAACCATTAGATAATTTGTTTTTATTATACAGAGCCAAACATTTGGCTTAATATTTTTGTTTTAGAACAGACCACAGAATCGTGGGGATATTAGCCATCTCGTAATTTTTAGGGGTGCCTTAAAACCATGTACATTTATTCCTGTCCTGAGAGTTTCTTAAAGTTACAATCTTTGATCCTTGTTCTCCTAAAAATGTTACCCAAGATACGTATAAAACAGGCATTAAAGGCGTTTCCTACTCTATGTTTCTTCGTTAACCATCTACCTTACCACCCACCATTGCCGTGGATTTAAGACTCTACATAATTGAGTCTGTAAATTAACAAAAAATACAGACAGCTGGAGCAACCAAGCAGTGGATGGTACACTGGCCTTAATGTTCTCATATTAGCACATTAAACAAGCAGAAATAGGGCTTTTAATTATGCCTGCTTTTTTTTCTTCTTCTTTTAATGGCAACAAGATACATGTCTTTCCCTGACATTCCCACAAATTCAACATATTTTTGGGGCCAAAGCTGAATTAAGATAGATAACAAAAGTGTATGGATTGAAGGATTATTCTGAGTGAGAGAGGTTCTAAGTAGGGAGCAATGAACTTCAAGCGCTGCAAACTGGTGTTCTGTGCTCTAAACTATGAGTTATTTGTAATTTCAAAATGACAGCTTCTAAATGTAAATTTTATTAAATGTAGAGCAATAAAATTTTGTAAGTTTCTGTCATGTTGAATTTTAGTGGCTCAGACTGAAGCCTCCAGCCTTTAAAATCACAACTTGTACGAGCACAGCTTTAATGTGTTCACCATTCTTAAATGTGTACTTTACAAAACCCTCATTATTGCCTTTGCTCACAAAATATCCTTGTCAGGATCCAGGTATGCATGTCATGTGTCAATGACAGGCTGACAGGGCTCATGCCCTCTTTGGTTTTATATTGTATCTATCTTGTGTAAAGCTTTCTTCTCTTCATTCTCACTAGGCAGAAAATAAAACAGGGTTAGCAGTGATATCACCCTTTAGATCAGCCAGATTTTCTCCTTTGATCTCCAGAAAAATTCTTTGCACGTGCGTGGCAAGAGTCTGGCTCAAGGATCCTTGTTTTGCACTTGAGACAGACACCAAATGATTCAAGACAAATACAAACATACTAACACCAGTTAGTTAAAGCTGAAATCTAGCAGGGAATATTTCAGACAGAGTGAGATCAGTGGAGATCTCTGGTAACATTTTAATGGATAACGGAGGTTGAGAAGGCAGCAGTTGTGTGTAGGCAAAGGATCACAGGAACTTGGTCAAACAGCTCCAACGTTTATGAGACCAATTTTTTTCAGATTACAGCTGCCACTGAAGCACCAAAGTGACAGAACTGCACAGCATCCAATGTGTTTTGTTTGCCAAGTGAGGATCTAAAATCCAGCCACTTCACTTGATGTGCTCCAGCAGTTACAGATGCATACGTCAGTGTGTGTGGCTGTGGGTGTGAGTGTACATTTGTCCATTTAAAAGGAACACTATCAACTCAAATATCATATTTTCTTCTAAAAACATCCACTCTAACTACAAGTAATCATAGAAAATCACTGCAAACATTTCAAATTGTGTTGCATGGTTAGAAAGATTAAAAAGTCAGGACATCTAATTGTAGGTCTGAATCTCTGTCTCATAGTACTCTAGATGTGTATTTTTCATAGAATTTCATCAGGTCCACACAACAAGCTGTGCAAGCTCTGAGTTCTTTTAATATATTGCCAACTGAACATTAATTTTAGTCTGTTATCGACGATCAAGAATTTTGCCGGAGTAAAATAAAACCATCCACTATTTGATGCTAAAAGGATAGGTGGTTGAATCCTCAAGACACTGAAAATAATACCTAATAACTCATTAGTAATATTTGCATATTCTCAAAACCGTAATTGCAAGGTTTCCTCTTGGTTTACTTGAGTACAGAATTAAACATGCAAATTAATTTAATTTTTCCTGGTGTGCTTCTCCTCTCTCTCTCTCGCCTCCTTTTCTGTATTTACTGGGTTGCTAATACATCTCTATAGTTTGACTAAACAGAGATCTGATATAATCAAGCCATAAAGTTACTAGAGCTCCATCAAGAATGCCTATAGTCTTGGCCATGGTAAATGAATGGCCCTCAAAGATATCTTGGGAGGAAATTAGTTTGGGAGAACATAGGCTAGGGCTGAGCGAAAGCATTTTGGGTGAGTCACAACTTCTGATATCACATGAGAAGAGAATCAATACGAGGTAGGTTTTTTTACATCAGTTATCCCAGATACGTAATTCTGCTGGTCACACCCATGGATGGATTACTGGCAGTTAGTTCTGATTTTGCTTTGTCATGTGCAATAAGAAAGATGGACAGAAAAAGTATCTGGAATTTTAGCCCTTTGTTGTTCCAGCTGAATTACATTACCACTGAGCTGTGAGCTTTACTGTGTTAAATAATATTAATAATATCCAAGACAGTATGTTTACCAGAGCTATGACAGGCCAGCTGCTGAGTTGGACAGTGATGCCCAGCTGCCCAGCCAGGACATCAGCTCTCCAGCGTACTGGATGTCACAGCAGCTGAAGTGGCAGCAGGGATTTGCGCGTGGCTTCAGTGATCACGTCACAGCGTAAGTCACTGCTGAAGATGAATCCACAGGAAGGCTGTGGTGTGGATGATGTGTGGGTGCATGTTCACTTCTGTCAAAACTCTTGCTGTGGGGGTAACCGTGGGCAGAGGTGTGGTAGCAAATAATGGAGGGGATGGGATGATGACATAGTGAACTGTTGCAGCTCTTTGCTTTCTGAACTTGAGTCAGAGCCCTCTGCCACACCAGGTAGGGACACGAATGCCTGTCGGGCACAAAGACATTTCAAAGCTGATTAAGATGTTACATTCAGTTATGCAAATGGGGATAATTTTTTGGCAAAGTATACTGGGGAAGTTAGTGCTTCAGCCATTTCTGCCTTCATTTGCTGAACTGTTGCATGGAAATGGCACAGTTGATGAATGGCTGGATGGTTTGTGGAGGCAGCGTCACACTGCATCTTCTTTTGCCCTGTATCTTACATGGTCTCTAACAACACTATATAGCTGAGTAGGAGGATACTGAATGACACTTTACAGACATATCAGATTCATTTTGGACTGGAATATTTGTCTACTTAAGAAAATCAGGCTCACATGTCTGCAGGCAGGGCAAACCTACTTCTCCCATGAAAGTTTCACAGGAGTGTCCATCCAGCTGAGTAATTCCAGACTGATGTGTATTCCTGACTGTATTGCTTATATATTCGCAGCAGCTAAAATCTGTATGAGGGTATCAATTCATCAGGTAGATGCACACAGGTAGAGCAAACATCGTATTTGTTCCTTAAAATTTGCAAATTGCAATCTAGGAATAAAGAAAGAAAAAGAAACTTGCCACAGTCATGGAGGAGAACCAAGAAACAATGAGACAATTTTATTCAATCTGACAGACAACTGTACCGGATCATCAGTACCTTCCAGATGCCAGGATACTTAGAGACAAGGAGGCTGAGCAGTGAAGGAGCAGAGGAGTAGGCTCTCTTCACATACGAGTCCTCATGTAATCAGACTGGTAACGGTTTTTCCCATACATATGGGAGCTTCTTGAAGAGCTATGCAAGTGCATAACCGAAATAATTTGAAGTCTAGAGAGATCTCTCTTCTGGATAAAAAGGTCCTGGAACAAGGATTCAAGTTTTGCCAAGTAGATCACACCACAGAATATTTTTCTGTGCTACACAGAGACTAGTAAAATACAGGCTAGGAGTCTGGGGAACTAATTAGATTTGAGCATGCTGAAAGCATGATCGGTATGTGCTGCAGTGAACACAGAACTGCATGTTTAGGTATAACAGTCATGACTATAAGATCTGTTGGAGATAAATGTTTTTGGAGAGGTTGAGGTAGGAAACCCTGAGCTCTAATCCTGTCTTTCAGGCAGATGTCTTATGACTTCGAGCAGGTCAGTTAGACTTGGCAGAAAGGGGATTGCAGTGGGTTTCCCATGTCAAGATTCATTCATCTATGTGCAGTTCCTTGAACGCAGATCAACAGCGAATGATTATTGTTGGAAAGGCTGATCATAAAACTGCTGAAAAGGATATATTCACTATCATGGGAGTCTTAAAAATCATTTGCAATTAATAATGTGTTCAGAAAATTGAATTTGTCTTCTTGTGAATTGTTCACAAGTAGATCACATCTTCACAGATTAATAGATTATATGAAGGCATTTACTGATGGGCTTCCAAGGGATTTCTCTTGGCATAAAGTTCAGTGTGAAAAGGAATAATTAACAAGGACCTCCAGGTAAGTGGAAAATAGGATACTTTACAACACAGATTTACTTCATATGTCAGATTAACGTGGCAGTTTTCTTTGCTGAAATATTTTATAGACAAGGATGATATGTGTATTGAGTTTGTGTGGCAAGGTTTTGGTAGCAGGAGGCTACAGGGGTGGCTTCTGTGAGAGGCTGCCAGAAGCTTCCTCTATGCCAGACAGAGCCAATGCCAGCCAAGATGGAGCTGTTGATGGCCAAGGCTGAGCCCATCAGTGTTGGTGGTAGTGTGTGTCTCTCTGATAACGTATTTAAGAAGAGGGAAAAAACTCCTGTGCAACTGGTGCCAAAGAGAGGAGTGAGAATACATGAGAGTAACAACTCTGCAGACACTAAGGTCAGTGAAGAAGGAGGAGGTACTCCAGGTGCAAGAGTAGAGATTCCCCTGCAGCCCATAGTGTAGAACAGGTTGTCCCTCTGCAGCCCATAGAGATTAACGATGGAGCAGATACCCATCTGAGCCTGTGGAGGACCCCACAGTGGAGGAGGTAGCTGGCCAAAAGAACCCGTTGGAAGCCTGCAGTGGAGCAGGCTCCTGGCAGGACCTGTGGACCCATGGAGAGAGAAGCTCACGCTGGAGCAGGTTTGCTGGCAGGACTAGTAACCCTGTGGGGGACCCATACTGGAGCAGCTAATGAAGAACTGTAGCCCGTCAGATGTACTCATGTTGAAGAAGTTCATGGAGGACTGTGTCCCATGGAAAGACCTCACACTGAAGAAGGTGGAGAGTGTGAGGAGCCCTCCCCTCGAGGAGTGGCAGAGAGACCACATTTGATGAACGGACTGCAAGCCCCATTCGCTGTCCCCCCGTGCTGCTGAGGGGGAGGAGGTAGAGAAATTGGGAGTGAAGCTGAGCCTGGGAAGAAGGGAGGAGTGGGGGAATGTTTTTAACATATGGTTTTATTTCTCTTTATCCTACTCTGATTTGATTGGTAATAAATTAAACTAATTTCCTCAGGTTGAGTCTGTTTTGCCCGTGATGGTAATTGGTGAATGATCTCTCCTTGTCCTCACCTTGACCCATGAGCCTTTTGTTATATATTCTCTCCCCTGAGAGAACTGAGGAGGGGAAGTGATACAGTGACTTGGTGGGCACCTGGCATCCAGCCAGGGTCAACACATCACAGCTAGATATCTTCTATATGTACTTTGATAGAGAGTACTATTCATTAGGTCAGAAAGGTGGAAATCAGTAGACAGCGAAAACAGAAGAACTAGCTAAGAGAAAATGATGGATATTACTGAAAGAAGTATCAGGTTTCAGGGGATGGGCTACCTCAGTGATAAGCTTCACATGCAGTCTTCTGTAATGTATTTCTTAACGAGCTGCCCACAAAAAGCAGGATCAGGCTGATTAACAGGTAAGAGGATGTTGGGAAGCTATAGAGCAGGCTCAAGATATCGGGCCAAAAGAACTGGATAACTCTGTGGTCTGAAAAACTTGATGTGGGGTAAGATTTGGTGATATAAAGTGCAAGGTCATACACTTGGAAACTAGAAACAAAATCTTCAGGAGAAGGTAAGACATCATAGCCAACAATTTAAGAGGAAAATGAGATGGCTACTAGATCTATTGGAAATGCGATTTATTTGTGAAAAAAGCAAATGCAAATGTAGTGCTCAGTAATAAAAGCTGGGGAAAAGGAGGAGGAAGGGGGACATTGGAGGTTATGGCATTTTTTTTTCCCAAGTAACCAATATGCATGCTGAGGGTCTGCCTTCCAGGCAGCATCTAAACATCTACCTGCTGATGGGGTGCACTGAATGAATTCCCTTTTTTTATTTGCTTGTGTGTGTAGTTTTGTTTCTCTTACTAAACTATCATTTCTTGCTTTTGCCCTTCTGATTCTCTGCCCCATCCTGCTGA
>NW_010395449.1:0-6011 GCF_000710305.1 Buceros rhinoceros silvestris | reverse complement strand
CTGCTGAAGGAGAGTGAACAAGTGACTGGGTGCGAGCTTATGCAGCAGGTGGGGTCAACCCACCATATGCAGCCAGACTATTAAGCTCTAGAACAAGCTTCCAGCAAGAGCAGTGGGGACAACTGATTTTCCTGCTTTTGTGATAGAACTTGACAGTTTCCTTCAGGAATTCAGCAACACGACACTAGTGATTCAGCTGGGTCCTTCCAAACCTACAGTCCCAGATGCTAGAAAATCATCCTAGAATTATTTTCCACATTGTTATAAAAGGAAGAAAAAAAAATGGATTTTTATTGGAGAGGTAAAAGGTCAACACTTGCCACTCAAGAGAAAGACAGCTTTCTCTGTTATTTTAACAAGCACCATGATTTGGAGACAAGGAACAGGAGTTCCCTATGATCCTCTATGTTCAGGGGGCAATTTCCAAATTTGCACAACCCTCTCAGTAGAAGTTAGATTTTGTGTGAATTCCAGCTGCCTCTTCTACAAATTAGTTCTTGTTCTGAAGGTTGACTCCTTCCCCAACTGTTGTTATTATTTAGCCTGGCCATTGCTGGATTTTCTACTCAGAGTTAGCTAGTGTGCTTTCCTTCAACAGTGAGAAAAAGTGTTTACCATGCTGAAAATGTGGTGTGGCTTTACTAGTAAATTTGGCTACTGGAAAGACCAGAGGACTTGTTTGTGCATTCACACAACTGGAGAGCAAGTTTCCAGTGTGGGTTTTTCATGTTCACGGTGGCCAGAATTACTGTTGATGTCTTAACTACTAGCCAGGTGTCAGCTATTTCCCTTTCCACAATGCAGGGAAAATCCAACACCTTATACAAAGGAAAAAAGCTACTACTCTACTCTTCTCTCCCCAGCACAGACAGTGTAGGAGGAGATACTTTGTTTGGGACCACATGCCTTGGTCACTTTTGTGGGAGAGAGGATGCGGTCAGCCTTCGTTTAAACATTTAGCTTGGCCTCCATAATCTCATGCTTGGTGAACCTCATTGGTCCTGTTTTACTGGGTAGTTTGTGGGGAACAGCTGCCTAGCGGTTCTTCCCTGTTTTATTAGGTAATGTAGTTCATTAAAGTTGCGGCCTTCAGTTTAACCATATTGCTGTGTGGAAAGTCTTGTTCACTGCAGCATCTGGGCCAGAGACAGTTACCTCACTGTAATCAACAAGCCCTTAAAGCAGTTACTCCTTAAATGACCTCTGGTTAGCAGAAAGCAAAGATGGAAGAATGCCCTTCCAAAAGCAAGGATTTCCAACCTGAATAGGAACTGTGTTTTAAATGTATAAAAACAAGTGATTATTTACCATTTCCACTCAGTAGTCAGTCTAGTCAGCTGCATTAATCACTGAGTCTGACTCAAAGCACAGTAATCGAGCAGTGCAGAAGAAAAGCCTATCTGGTAAAGACATTAGAGATGATACTGATGAAGAAGAAACAGTTTGTTTTTTATTTGCAAATCTCTAGTGCAATTAGAAGTAGCAGATGCTTTCTACTCTGCTCCAGAGCTGAGTAGCAAAATCAACACAAGTAAATCACATTTATATTTAAACACCACATTTTTTAAAAAACGCATATTCTGGCTTCTTTTGCTTTTCTTTTCAAGGACATTCTCCTTGTTCAAACAGATGTAATGGAAATTTCAGCCTTGAAGAAGCGTCTACAGATCTCAGCTAGAGACTTGAAGTAGAAAATCTGATATGAACTGAACACAAAAGGAAATGCGTGTGTTTGTGCAAGCACAGGAAGAAACAGCAGTACAAAAGTTGAAAGAATGGCTTGTGTCAGTAACAGAGCAGACAGCTCCTGTTGATCACTCTGAGAAATGTGTTGTTTCCATCATGCTCTGAAGAGGACAGCACAGATGACTCCCCAGCTAATGACCCTGCATTCCTGAGGAGGATGGCAGAAAGGCTGCAGGCTCTCACACATGCCATTCCTTTTTTCTGCCAGCCCAGAATCCCATCTCACTCAGCCTGAGCCACACCTTTTCTCAGAGCTTGGGGGGAACCACATGGCTATTTCCTACGCAGGTAGGGACTTCCGGCTCTTTTGTAGATACTTGCATATGGGAAATTCTAAAAAATTCACACCATCACAAAGGTCTACTTTGCATTTGTACAATTGGCACTTGCAAACATAGCAGACTGCATATACCACAATTATTCAGTCAGGGTAACTTAAGAACAAGGGGGCAAAGGAACCAAAACTGGAACTGTGTTATCTCCTCTTCAAACTGAAATTGATTACCAACAATAGTTTTCTAATTTAACTGGAACAAAATGGTGGGGAAAAAAGATCCTTTCTGACTGCCAGCTCAAAACAGAAGCAGAAATGAAAAGCTATGGCTTGCACTGAAAAATGTGACCAGGAGGGTGTAGGGGAAGATGTGAGGGAGGGAGCTGTTGGCATCCAAGAGACGTGCAGAAATAAGCAGGTGCCAGGAAGGAAAGTCCTCGACTGAAAGTAAAAATCTGCATAGACTAAATCTAAGCCTTCTGGGTTTGCTTTTCTCAGCAAGCTTCCACGGACTCCTGAGAGGTGTCTTCACACATCCAAGGCTCTACTGACCAAGAACTATTGGTTTAGGGAATTGAGATTAAGTCATATAGCTCTTTTGCTCCCTTTTTCTGAATTACTGAGATCGGAAACTGGTTTAACGTGTTAAGAAGTTGATTTAATTCAGTAGAAAATGCTCAAGCCAAGTAATAGGCCAAAACTCCACAGCAAATGAGGATACAATTACTTTTTTATTTGGAACACAAATATGGGAAATTTTAATTTGTTGCCATCACGCTTATCATTGACAATATTCTCAATTACCAGTGGATTACCAGGGAAACGTCTTTATAAAGAAATAATACAAAGTATATAGAAAGTGTAATGAAAAACAGAAGAGCAAACATCAAAATACTGACTGAATGTCCACTGAGCAGTATTTATGTACTTTCTCTGTCATTCAAAGGCACTGCTCAAGGATTTTTTCTTAGTATTCTAAAAACGCATAAGAAGAGTTTCAAACTGTTTGCATACTGCCATGAATGAAAAAAAAAATTTGAGTGCAGTGTGTTCTGTTTGTTATTTCAGGGCTTTTCTACATGCTTTATGTATTTCCGCTCCCTCTGAAGTATGACGCAGTACAACAGTAGGTTCCCTTCGTCTATACAACATTGTTCATATTTAGAGAATAACAAACTAGTTAAGATTGCAATGGCAAAAACATTTCAATTTGAAAACCTTCCCAGAGAGGACGTGCTGGTACCAACAACCTGTACCTCTCCACAGAAAATAACCAGACCACAACATTAATGTGTAGGTGTGGTGCTGAGGGACATGGTTTGGGCATCCTGGCCGTGCAGGGTGAACAGTTGGACGCGATGATCTTAAAGGTCTCTTCCAACCAGGTGATTCTATGATTCTGTGTTGTCAATGTTTTCAGTCAAGTAAGATGTATAAAGATTTGCAGTCTGATTGTTTGTTCTGCTACACTAGTGTGAAGTAAAATAATGGTGAAGAGCTTTCTTTTGTAGTTTTATTGTTAATTAAGCATTACCTCCACCAGACAGCTTTGATCTTGTACACTGATTTTTATACAGTAAAAAAGGATTTTAGTACATCCCTGTCAGCCATATCCTTAACAACTACAAGGAGGCTCTTGAGTTGTCCAGTTATGTTACTGTGCTCTCTCCTGGGGTAGTTTCCATTCACTTTTCTTGGTAGTCAACAGCAAACATGCATCTTTACCCATATCAAGTGTTCCTTGTATTTCTAAAATTATGCCTTAATATATATAAGTGTTTATTTAAATAGATCAACTACACAACTTCAAGACAACTTTAAGCCCATGCACGACATATTCAAGATAAAACAGTTCTTTCTATATTGTTCACTCGTTTAGATGATGATGCAAACTTTTGATAAGCTCAGGTGATTTATGGAGGAAAAATGAAAATAATCCAAGAAGAAAATTAGTTTTGGGGATGTGTATTATAACACACACATTTCTTTGTCATATTTCAAATGAGAATACACATAGCCTGGAGACCTAGAGCATCTTCCCCTATGATCATCCTCCTTTTGCACACCCAGCCTGAACCCCCCTAATTCTCACCTTGGGGATTGAAATAGAATCTTGCTTCTCCCCAAAAGCACCAGAAGGTTTGAAATAATTTTTTATATTCTTTCTTAATGTGACTGAGGCAGAATTGGCAGGAATATTGACAGTTGCATCAACAGTGGTTTATCAATCACGTGTCTGCCCTGATGTGAGATGGGGAGCTTTTAAATATCTAATGCCAGTTGTACAACCACTCAGTATCTCAGAAATCATAAAGCAAAACATCATATTTATCCCTCTTGCCCTTCCTTCCAAGAAATGTTCAGCTGAGCCCTGATGATCTTGAAGTTCCTAGTTAAGAGAACTTGAAGTAAAATTAAGCAAAAACATGATTTGAAGTGGTAAATAATAACATACTTTATTTGTTTTTCAGCATGAAAAAAGTGACAAAGATACGTGTCTGCTTCCTCATGATAAATTAATGGATTAAATTAAATAAAATAAATGAATTAGTTCTTTTCTGCTTTCTTTCCTCCTTTTTTTTTTTTTTTTTTATTTCAAAATGTATTTGGGGAAGCGTTTGCCTCACAACCAGGTTTTTATTAACTTCATTCTGGAAGTAAAACTGCCTTTTTTTTTTTTTTTTTTAATTCAGAATGTGATTGGGGAAGCGTTTGACCTCAATTCTGCAAACACTTGAATACATGCCTAATAAGGAATCTTCCTGATCCTGTTGAGGACTGAGTAAAACAGCGTACTTGTAAAGTTCTTGGAAAGGAAATTTCTAACATACATTTAAAAAACCATCAAAAATCCAAAGAAATAGGCTGAAACAGAAATTATTTCTATTAAGGCATTACACAAAGCTGTTCTAAAAAATCTTAGCTTGATACTGAATCCATTAAAGTACATCTATACTTTAAACATAAACCATCTCTTTTGTTCAAATTGTTGTGTAAACTGCCCAAAGAATTATTACCACTCCTCATATCAGAAGGATATGTCAAATTGGGGCTTGGAGTGATACTGGATACTTTTGGAATAGAGAATATGATTCTTCAAGTTTCAGATATAACCAAGTTGGAAGGGATATTGTGCATTTTGGGCAAGATTACAAGTAAAATTATATTGACAAATTGTGCAGGTAGCCTGAAATATAGAATGAAATTAAATGGGGCCAATTGGAATGCACTACAGTTACAGGAGTAAAACCTCAAAGCGTATGAAATTCTGATAACAGGAGGGGATTCAGAGGTTTTTTTAGTAAATTGGAAACAGCATGAGTCAGCAATGTCATACCGTGAAAAAAGCAAACATCATACTGGGATATATAAACAGGAGTCTCCTATGCAAGATGCATGGAGTAATACTTGCACCCCGTGCTCGCGAGGCCTCAGCCGAAGTCCTGTTCCCAGTCTGGCACACCACTTCAAGAACGTGGAGAGAGGCCAAAGGCAAGCAACAAGAATAATCAAAGTCTAGAAGGGACAACCCAGGGAAAGGCTGAGGGATGAGGATGTTTAGTCTATGGAAACAAAGCCAGACTGCAGCCATACTACCGGTTTTCGAACATGTGAGACTGTGGCAAAAGCGGAAGTTATAAACCGTTCTACTTGGTCACTGCGCCTAACAAAGCCATAGGTTAAAATTCAGTTAGGCTATGCTGACAGATTTTCTAACTAACTGCCTATAAGAATAGAAAAGGAGCTCACGCAGGGAAACGGCGGCGTCTCTATCCGCTGCGCTTTGCAGACAAGGCGGAGAGCTGTGCCGGGCGGCCGCGCTGCCGTGCCGGCAGACGGGGCTCGGCTCGGAGCAGCGCTCGCTGCCCTATCTGCCGGCTACGCCAGTGTCTTTCTTTAAAAATGGTGATGCTGCTGGGCGGAAGCGCAGCCAGGAGAGGAGCTTGACCACGCAGCTCCATGGGTGCAGCCAGAGCGAACGCGCAGCCTC
>NW_010395448.1:1035-1314 GCF_000710305.1 Buceros rhinoceros silvestris | reverse complement strand
GGGAACCACCAGCACGGGCTGACAAAGAGAGGGGAAGTTGGTGACACTGAACTCAGGGAAAGGCAGGAAACCCTCGAGGTTGTGGAAAAAGGGAGGGGACACAGGGACGAGGTGGCCCGTGGCTCACCCCCTGATGAACAGATGGACAGCCCCTCCTGGGACACCACTGCCACCCAGCTCCGTCCCCAGTGCTCTGCGCTCCCCGGGACACCCAGGCGCGGCGCGGCGAGACAAAAAGGGGGCTGCCCCGGGGGGCCCGGCCTGGCAGGAAGGGTTTAT
>NW_010395448.1:570-774 GCF_000710305.1 Buceros rhinoceros silvestris | reverse complement strand
CGCGGTGTCAGCATGGCAGACCAGGGCTCTTCCCGCCGGCCGCAGTCCATGCCAGAGGGTCAGTCCACGACATCCCGGCTCCGAGACGTACGAGTCTCCCGTCACGGGGCTGTCTCGGCTTTACCCGGCCACTTCTCAGTCCCTGGCGGAGCCCCGACGTTATTCCCGCGTCAAACCAGAATCTGCTTCCAGCCAGAGCTCAAA
>NW_010395448.1:0-281 GCF_000710305.1 Buceros rhinoceros silvestris | reverse complement strand
GAGCAGGGGCGGGGGGAAGGGTCCAGCGGGCATCCCGGCTGCAGGGGAGCCGGCGAGGGGAGCGGGAGCGCGCGCCCGACACAGGTGTCGGGGTGGAAACACTGTATTGACAGACTTTACAAAAAAAAATTATAAGAGTTATTACAAAACACGGTCACGAAGCAGCAGCCGACGACACAGGGCGGAAGAGACACCACTGACAGCCACCTCAGGGACAACACTGACGAGCTCCGAGAGTCAACCGCTATTTACAGGCGCCCGAAAAGCGCCGGTCAGTTATC
>NW_010395447.1:27289-28499 GCF_000710305.1 Buceros rhinoceros silvestris | reverse complement strand
TTAATTTCCACAGCCAGGATAGCCAGACCAAGCCAGCCAATGGGATATTTGATATACTGACATCATGCCCAGTATGTATAAGGGGCTGCTGGCCAGGGAGGGCATGCTTTTTCCAAACAGGGGCGTGGCAGCAGCAAGCAGTGAATTGTGTATCAACCACTCTATTGTTGTTTCCTCTATCTCTTTCTGTTGCTCAAGTAAACACTCCTTATCTTAACCCACGTGGTTTTACTTTTACCTTTTTCTCCCCCGCTCCTCAAAGTGGGGAGAAAGTGAGTGAGCAGCTGCTTGGTGCTTAGTTGCCAGCTGGGTTCTAACCATGACAACACTGAACAGTACAAAAGTTTGAGAGGACTGGGAAGATACAATCTTATTTATAAGACATCTATGGGATGAGAACACCAATCATGCGCATTTCTATCTGGCTTTCTCTCATCTTAGAGTAATTAAAGTTAATGTTGGTCTCTGCTAATAGCTTTGTGAAAAAAGATTATCATAGTAAAAACCTTCTAATAAATGTTTTTGCAACTAACTTGATATCTTTATAAAACAGGATTATCACTATGGTCAACTCAGCTCATAGTATACTATGATGAAAGTACTTTGGATTCTGTATGGCATTTACCTTGGTATGTGATGAAAACTTGATTATGAAAACAACTGTTTCCTTAACTATAAATTTTAATTATACACATAACATTATCCCACTCTACTCACTGCTTTTCGGGCCACACCTGGAGTACTTGTTCAATTTTGGTTCCCACTACACAAAAAAAGATGTGGACAGGCTGGAGAGGGTCAGAGGGTTCACAAACAAGTGATAGCTGGCCTTCTGCTATTCAAGAACTTTGTCCTGGAGATTACATATGATTTTTCCTAACATGTCATGCAGGAGAAATAAAAGCCAGCAGAGTGAAAAATACAGACATGAAAAGAGAATCTCCTGGATTACTTGAAAAACTGAACTCAAGCTGAAGTGTTTGGGTGTTTTAAAGCAAGACTTCAGTAACATTCTGGGATTCACTAGCCATATGTACATTAGCAAATGATTTGGCAGCATACAAGTTGAGTAGCAGATTACAGCATCTCATAATGGGGTCTCTACATGCAGTGCACTGTTTGATGTCAAATTGGGTTTAGTTGGGCCCCCTAGACTGATCATCAGTTGCTAGTTCAGAGCTTAATGCCTGTAGCAGTGGCTGGGACATGT
>NW_010395447.1:18374-27135 GCF_000710305.1 Buceros rhinoceros silvestris | reverse complement strand
AGGAATTCAGTTCCCACAAAACAAATCTGAGTAGGTGACCTGCACCCACATGCAGTAATTGGGGTTGGGGGGAGGATGACATAACTCACCTTTAAATTTACCTACTGCACCAAACATAAGTTTGTCCATGGAATCCACAAAGAAGGTGGGACAGGGGGCTTTGTGTGTGAATCAAGCAGAAGCTGCTGGGAAGGCTCCTCTCCAAAGAGCTGGTGCTGAGACTGATAAATAGGAAGTGGGAGGCTACATCTGCCTTTGGCACCACTGTGGAATGTTGTTCGTAGAGCTGATTTTCACAACTGTATAAGGATGCTGGATGAATTGGAGAGGATTCAGAAAGAAAAGCCATGGAAATGATGAAAGGTCTGGAAAACATGTCTTATTGTGATAGAACGAAGGATCTTGCTGTTTATCTAACAAAGAGAAGAATAAGAGGTGACTTGATCACAATCTATAAATATGTACACGGGGAAGAGAAATTAATGTTTTGTTCTGTTTTGCACTGTTTTGCTCTGGCAGACAAAGGATGTGATAAGGTCCGATTGCCGGAAGATGAATCTGGGCAGCCTCAGATGAGAAGAAAGTGGTGTATTTTTAAACAAGAAGACAATTAATCACTGGTACTGCTTACTAAAGGTTATGGTAGATTTCCTACCCTTCACTGTTTCATACATTGGTGTTTCTTATTAAAGATGTGCTCTAATTTACTGCTTAACAACCTTCCCTTCTCCTTCCCTGCCAAAGGATCACCAAATCTGTTCAGAAAAAAAGAAATACACAAGTGGTCTGGTAGACTACTTACACAATGGCTTTCATTTACAATCAGCTCAAAATTAAGACAAACTCTGAATGTTTGTTTATTCTCTTTATTTCCCCCAATTTTATTCACTTGTTTGTTTGCATATGGGAAAATGCACATACACATGTGCATGTACATGTGAACACACAGGTGTGTTTCCCACTACAAAGCTACAGATAAAATGACTGTAACAGAATTTAGAGTAAACCGGTTTGCTAAATTTCAAGGATGTTTTGTTCCCAACTGAAAATGTCCAAGTTCCACTCGTAGTAATGTAATAAAAAGTTTCATATCGATCTTTTAAAATTCTGGCTTGAGTTGGAGTCACTCAAAATGAAACACTTGGTTCAGATTTTTCTCATAGGATTTTTCTCTAAAGCAGAATCAGAATCTTCCTGTGGAAAATTTCAGTTTTGTAGTAAGTGCATTCCCATTAGAAAATAACCGTGCTGTGAAACTCCAAGCCAAATCTAGTAATGATGGCCATCACAGAGAGTGGGAGGAAGAGAGGGAGTGGATTTCTTTACAGGCTCACAGAAAAGGGAGAGAGAACCGAGCTTGTCCCTTCCCTTTGTTTCAGCAGTCCAGCTTTCTGCTGTCTGTTAAGCACAAAACCTATATGCATATCCATTTATTGCTTGGGTATCAAACTGATAATATATTAAAAAGATTATGATTTACTGCTGCAATTATTGGCCTCCCAGCTTTCACCCACAATTATTGTGTGCATATATCTCCTGGCTTGCAAAATCCCCACTTGCCCATATAAATGATGTGCTTGCATTACTCTGTACTTTCTTTGCTCCCCTAACTGCTCATTAGAGCAAACACCTCAACGTGTGCATGTAACTATGTCGAGACTGCTTGGACTATCTGGCTCCCTCCCTCTTTTTCTCTTTCTTTGTTGTTTTCCCCTCTTTTCCCTTGCCATCACCCCACTTTTTTCCTGCTATTGTATATCACACTGTATTTTTCCTCCAATTTTTCCAAGTGTCCTGTCTGATTTATTTATGTCTGACACTATTTCAGAGTGCCCAGTTCATTTCCTCTGGGACCATTCTACTTTTATCTCTCTCAGTTTGGATGCTTATTTCCTCCTGCTCTGCTCCCCTACTCTAGCTCCTCCAGCAGAGTTTTCCTCCCCTGCCCTGAATTTCTTTGCTCTGATGTTGCTTTTTATCTCCTTTAGTCAGAACCCTTCTTCTCTTCTACCTCTCCCCATCTCCTGTTTTCCTCCTTCCTTGAAGTTTCTCCCCCCTTTATGCTTCTTCTTCCTGCGCATCCCCATATGATCCAGAGGGACTATTTGCTCACCTCACCTCACCTCTTCAAAGGAGTTTCTGCTTCTAGCACCACACTTTTCCCTGCTTCCTTTTCTTCTGCTGCTTTTCCTCCTTTTCTTGCTTTATTTTTTGCTTCTTCTCTTCATGCCTTTTTCCTTTATCTGTTTCCAGGCTTATCTAAGGACTTTTTTGCTTGACAGGGCAAGTTCCTGCTCCCCAGTCCCACATTTACCTGGAGGAGACAAGGGCTAAGAACAGCTTTGACTGTCAGTGCACTGTCTCAGGTCTCCCTCCAGGCTGATTCCACATCTTCCCATTGCAGGACAGAGGTGTTAAGGAACTCAATGGAAAGGAAACTGGAGGATGCTATTGCCTGACCCGGTGCAGCAGCTGTGTCCCACCCATCCCCGCTGCAGCCCAGAGGTGTGTGTGCAGCTGCCTGTCTGTGCTTGAAAGAAGTTGTGGGGGTTGCATAGCCAGTTGCATCCTGGGGTCTGGGTGTGCATCCCACACTTGCCAGTGCTAATAGGCAAGTGAAAGCCCCCCGAGGGCCACTCACTTCCCTCCTGTAAATCCGCATGTGGTTTGAAGGGATACTTTATGAGGTGCCTCTGTATACTTGATCCCTTGTATTTATTTCCTGCTGTGAAGCCTGAGGCTGTCCTTCACAGCTCCTGCAGTAAACCAGGGCCTTGGGATCCGGAGTCCCAAGGACACCGCAGGCCGTGAGTGTCGGCTTTCATAAAAGTTGCAGGTGCTTTCATCAGGGAGCTGCCGTGCAGCCTGTGTCTGCCCTCCCTGGAACACTGCTGTTGAGTGCTGAAAGCTCAGTTAGGAGGCAGGTGAGGCTGGCTGGGCAGATCTTTGCCTCTTTGCCCCTCCAGTGCTCAGGCACTTAATCTTTTGGTGGATTTCCTTCCTCTGCCAACACAGCATAGTGGCTGTCTTAGGCCATTTGTCTCCTCTTTGGTCCTCGGCTAAACTAGCTGATAGCTAAAGTGATCCCACCATTGTAAAGCGAAAATGAAGGAGGAGAACAGAAGGCCTTGAAAGAGGTGTTGATATGAAAGTGCATATGAAGACCTGCTCCTGTACCTCTCCCATGACTCAATGCCCATAGAGCATTTCCCCTGCCAAGCAGCAGGGTCTCTTTGCACAACGAGGATGTGGCTGATAGCTGACCTTGCCCTTCCTATGGCAGAAATGATAGTGGGACTTTTGGAATCCCCTCTTTGTGTTCTGGGAAGATGTATAACTGCTTCGTGAAATCCAGCATCTGTTTAAGACCCATAAAGACCATCAGAATGAGCACTCTAAATCCACAGAAATGACCTACTAGGTAGGTCTCTGAAAAGACTATTTGGGTAGTGATCATATATAAGCAAAAAAGAAACCTGACATGCTCCAAAATCTCTGTTTCAAAACTCTTGACCATGGTGGACATAGGCTGTAGCATTTCTGGGAAGTAGAAACATAAAAGCAGTGCCTTTACCACTGACCCCTCCAGTCTCATGACATTACAAGAGGAGAATGAACCAGCTACAGACAGTTTTTGAAATCACTGAACTATCAACTGGTGATTATCAGATTGTCTGCCTGTAATGGCATATCCAGTCATATGTTTTCCCCATCAAATCCAAAATAAATGAAAGGAGGAAACAAAGGAGTGTAAGAGTCCAGCACTTCATTCTTCATGCTTCAAGAGCTACAGCAACAAACACTAAGGGAAAATTCCCAAGTGAGAAATGATATCCGTTCAAGGTCACATAAGTTGATGCATGGAAGTACATTATAATAAAACTAGAAAGCTATTTTGGGGACTGTCATTGTTTATTGAATGCTTGGAGGGATTATTTTGATGTTCTGTGCCTGGGTTCTGGGTTAACAGTTAAACTAAAGTTTCTAAAGCAAGAGGCTGAGAACTGGGGGAGTCTGCATGCTGCTGCTGAGGACCACAAACTAAACCAGTCCATCTTTTCAGAGCCTTAGAATAGTTCCCATTTTCACACTCAGGACCATCAACATTATGTGTTCCTCATAGCCTTGCAGGAAAAGTTAATATCTGAATTTCTTAGTGTGACGACAGTCTGTTTCATGGGGATGTGCCATACATTTTTGTTGCTGCATTCTGTCATTGAAAGCAAACTTTATACAGAAAGGAAGTTTGTAAGAGAGGCTGTTCCTCAGAGAAATGTTGTACTTCATGGAGCTCCCACACATAGTGTGGTGCAAAATGTGCTGCCAGGTTTAAGTTGGATATTAGGAAAAATTTCTTCACCAAAACGGTTGTCAAGCACTTGAACAGGTTTGCACAGGGAAGTGGTGGAGTCACCATACCTGAAGGTATTTAAAAGACGTGTAGATGTGGTCCTGAGGGACATGATTTAGTGGTGACCTGTCAGTACTGGTTGATCCTGATGATCTTAAGGGTCTCTTTCAAACAAAATGATTCTATGATCCTGTGATTTTCCTCCATCAGCATGTGCTGTGGGTAGACTTTTTGGGTCCCCCTTTCCTACTGGGGCTACCCCTTATGAATCAGGCATCATGGGGACCAGGAGGAAATGCTAATGATGGATGAAGAGGCCAAGTCTCAGGAGACGTGGGAGTGGAAAAGGTGCCCTACAGCACTGATATGTGACTGTGCCATCCTTTCTTGCATCCACTGCGGGGTATGTCTAGGCCCTGGGCAGTATAGGGGACGTCCTGGCAGCACAGGTAGTGCTGATAATGGGGTCTGGCCAACCTTTGAGTGGGTCATGCCAGTGTCCACCCTGAGGTAGGAGCATGAACAGAGGGTGACCCAAAGCCTTATATCCAAATGTCTTTCTTTTGGCTTGTTAGGAATGCAAGCTCTGTTGAGCACTGTTTGTGCTAACCAAAACTCTGCCTGAAGCTAAACTGGGGGTCAGGTTATGCAAGAAAACTGGCCTCAGCTTCCAAGTCCCTGCAGGACCTGGGGCAGCTTGTGGTTTCTCCAGGAGGGACTTTTCAGCTAGAAACACCATGGTGGGCCTGAGGAAGGGTTTCCAACAGCATCATCGATGATGGTATGTTTCTGTTGGCCATTTCAGATTTACCAAACAAATGGATAGCTTGTATGAAAAAAAATCCCCTGTGAGGGCTAATAATAACAACATTTGCACAGCTCCACCCTTGCTCTGTTCAGTTGTTGCAGATGGTTAGCACGTCTGCATGGAAACTGACCATTGCGTGTGTGCTGGAGCATGGGGCTGCCCCTGGCCTAGGAGCACCTCCCTGTTATTATTAATAATAATCTCGCTAGACTGGCATGTGCTGCCTGTGCTTCCTGTGGCAGCTGAAGCTGAATCTGTAAAACAGGTCTAATTTTAGAGCAGCCTGGACTGAGCACAGAGTGAGATCAGACCCAAGAATTTTTCAGTTTTCATTGTTTCCTCAGCTGTGGGTGAAGAGCTCCCATGGATGTTTGGGAGAGTTTTTCCCAGATACGTGAGCCCTTGCCTCTAGCTGCATCTCACACAAGCTCTGTCTCCAAACCCCTGGTGACATCAGCCTCTTTTTTTCCCCCTTTGTTTCCACGTCTTTAAAGTGGGAGACTGCTATTATTCTACCACACTTCAAAAAGGGAGAAATTAGTTGTGAGAATTCATAATGAATGTTGCTTAAGAATTTGAATAATAAGATATTCAGGGCTTTGTTTCGTGAGGTAGTGCTTCAAATGTAATGCAATTTGTTTGGGCTTCCTGAGAAATTATGAGATGCATGTGTATGTGTGTGTATGGAGGGGGCAGGGAAATCTGAGACCAGTTTTTATATGTGCAGGGAAAGATTTACAGAACTGTGTTTTCTGACATCTTCTTGCCATCAGTCAGTTTAATAGTGCTGTGTGCTGCTGAGCTTTTAAAGTTTTCTTGTTTGGCAATACCAGAGAGAAAACCTACAGCGAGGCCCGTCCCTACTTGAATGCTGTATATTTGAAAACCTTAACTAGCCCCTGCTGTATCACTGCACACGTAGCCCCAACACTTTGCCACGTGAAAGTCTATCCAGTAGTACAGCAAGTAGTGCAGAGTTATTTCAGCTGGCATATTGGAATATGTTGCACAAGGAAAGATACTCTTTGCACAGAAGGTTTTTCTTGTAAGCAAACTGACCAGCAGGTTAAAACAAAACTACTGAGCTGTAGCAAAGAGAAAAGTCACACTTCCTTAGTGTTCAGCAGACTGTTGTCTGTTGATGAAGACTGCTATTACTGACCTTAAGAAGGCCTATTTTGTTACTGAAAGAGGTTTTCCTGTTCTCTGGGTGGACTAATATGAGCTTAGAATACCCTGCTCTTTTATTGCAGACTTTCATCTCTGCCTGTTGCGTTAATGTCCTCCAGAAAACAGGAGCCAACTTGTAGCGTGACATTGCTGGAGGTGAGCGATGGTGCCAGCATTATTTTCACTGCTGTTTTTTCACTAAGTGGCCATACAGTGTTGTCATTTAATACTTCCATACTAATTAAACCTACGATTTAAAAATATTCTAATTAGGCCTTAAACGTCCTACTTTGGTCCAGGAGAGAGATTAGGTCATTTGCAAGGTTATTTGTTTGTTTGGGAGCTAAGCATCAGAGAAATAAACAAGCAAGGAAAACGCTCCTCGAGCACATGGTGGAAAGCACCAGTTACAAGGGCTAGACTTAAGTCACGAGACAAACCACAGAGCAGTTATAGGGTATTTCTATGAAATGTTTAATTACACTGAAGCTGTGTTGTAGATGGACAAGGGAAGGTGTTCAGCAGTATAATGTAACCATCCCTATTCTCTGGCTCTGAAGGCAGAGGGTTACTAGCAGTTTCTCTCCCTGCAATGCTGCTTCCTGGATTTTTAGGTGTCATGGCTGGAGGGATTTTTGCCATTATCTATTACAACACAGCCTGTGGGACTGAATCACCCCCGGATCTCTTTCAGATAGGCAGATAGCCTGTCTTTAAATACCACATGGTAGAGAGTCTATCCCATTCTCAGATAGATTGTTGCAAGTGTTTAATCCCCTCCCTTGTTAAAAGTCTTGGCATTTATCTAGTTTGGATTAATCTAGTGTCGGATTCCACCTACTGGATGTTGTTTCTCTGTCTGCTAATTCAGAGATCCCCCTGGTATCAGAAATATAATACAAGCTACTTGCAAGCTAAGACCGAACAAAATTTGGAATTTTCACACAGTGGGCAGATGCGACTTGTCAACATTGGTTTTTACTGCAGATTATAAAACCTGATTTATTAATATAGAGAAAATCCAGAATGGAAACATATAAACAAACAAACAAATCTAAACAAAATTATAATTTTCTTTAATGTAGGACCCTTGTTTAAATTTACTGAATTGATTGATCAGGGCTTTCTCTTGTGTCAGTTCAATATTAAAAACAAATATTTTCCCATAATGCTGCATTGCTCCTGGGAATTATAGCCTGAACAAACACTGTCCTTATTCAACTTAGGCAGAGGCTTCTTGGCTGGACTACAGCTCCCGTAATGTTATACACAACTCTGCATTAGGTGACAAATTACCCTGTGGCTGGCCTGTAGGAGAAAACAGGTACCTACACTGCAGATATACGTGTTCACAAGAAGGTGAAGTTTAAAGTTTCCTTGAACAGAACAAATTGAGGTGAAGTGGCTTACAGTGAACTGTTTCATTTTGCTTGTCCTGAAGGAGAATTAACATTATTTTTTCTTTACAGAAATTCGTGTGGAAATTTCATTTTCTATTGTTGAGGCAGAATACCCAGAGAACACTGCTACAAACCACAGACAAATGTCCATTTAATTCTCCTATTGGATAAATTCAATGAACTGAGATTTTTTTAAAAAGTATCTCACTAACGGCTTTTGCCAATTGCAAGTATATTTGTAATTCTTTCTTGAACTCTTTCCAGTTTGTCAATAGAGTTTTTTAAAATATGGACATCAGAGCTGGACCTGCTCTCCTTCTCAAGGAACAGTGAGCATCTGCCTTTCCATCCTTCTGTTTTATAGTCCCCTGCTTGCACATACCAAGATCACATTTTCTCTCTTTGTCTGTGCATTGCATGGGGAACTTGTGCAGCTCGGCTGGTTATCACAGTGACCTCTAAATCCTTTTCTAAGTCTCTGCTTCTAAAATACAGCCCACATCCTCAGTGTACAAACTCTCTGGGATACTCAGAATTATGCTTAACTGCACAATAAAATACTTTGTTTTTGGTTTTTTTTTTTTTTTTTTTTCTGGCGAGCTCAGATTGCCATACAAACCATATTGCTTGTAGAACAGATTTCCTCTTCTGGTTATTTATTTACCACTCCATGATTTTTGTGTCATCCGCAGCCTTTGGTAGGAATGGTGTAGATTTTTTATACCGGATTGCAGATAACCATATTCAAGAATGAATGTTAAAGCAAATGGACCTCCTGTAACACATCTCCATTGTAAGGGCACTTTCCATTGAGTTACTTTGGGGACTCCTCAGTTTTTAGTATGTTTAATATGTGCTACACCGTCTTTCTAGAAGATCCATTTTCTGGTACGTTGTGCCGTGCTGCACTCAGGCAGCACGTTGGAGTATAGGAGTGTACTACACTAGAAGAGTTGTGTAAGATGGTTAACCTTTGTAGCTGCTGTCTAAAAACATCCGCTGAACTTTTGGGGTATAAAAGAATTGATTTGA
>NW_010395447.1:6388-18261 GCF_000710305.1 Buceros rhinoceros silvestris | reverse complement strand
TTTGGGGATATAAAGTATTGAATTAGAACTGTAACATTTTCCAACGCATCCATCAATACACCGTTTTCTGCCCAACTGAAAACAGCTCTATTCTGCATCATTGCCAAAAACCTTATCTTTTTTGTCTGGCCTGGTTATTGTCTTACACTTATGGGAAGCGTGTTTATAACATCTGATGTGTTTATAACCTTAGTGATATAAACTGGGAATACATAATTGGTGCTTGAATACTTGGGATACTAAAGGCATTGTATTATTCTCTGCACATATCAAAGCGTTTTTCATCACATTTAAATTTTACTCTGGAAGGTTGATTGCTTTTCTTAAGTAGGTAGGAAGAGTTCCTAGTGTTTAAGAGTAGAAATAGCTGGAGCTGGAAGTGTGACTAGTCTGCTGCAATTTCACAGAGTATCACTCCCCTGCAAATCTCAGCCATGTGGATGGATGTGAAATTGCATCTGGAGGCCAGCCTCCTCTTCTTGAAAGGAAATTTGACACCATCTTCCTACTTACCTCCATGAAATGTCAGAATTTCCCATGACAAGTCTAGATTGCTGATAGATATAAAAGTAATAAATAAGGTCTGAGTTAATGGTTTACACTCAGATGACATGAAGCTGAAGTTTTGCTTTCACCTCTCTAACAGACAGGGTGAGTCCATCAGGAAATATTTACCAAACCAGGAACCACCGATATCAGTGTCTCTGCTCGAGGTCCTGTGGGCTCTGCTTCTCTAATGCCTCCTCAGCAGGAGGCAATAGCTGTGATCACGCCCAGGCTTGCAATACCAGCATATAGACATGAAACCATGGGCTGAGCAGCACAGCTGGAAAAAAGCGTGGGATTTCAGTTCAAAACCCACTTGGAGGCAGCAAGTACAGAGAAAGCAAGGGATCCCATGTTGGTATTTGTCAGCAGAGGCTGTCTGGTGGCACAGATGTGGAGTCTGGGTGGGAGGTATCTGCTGGCAGCATGTTTCAGGGTCATCGTCTAGGTGACTACAAGGTGTTGAGCATCTTGCACTGCTAGTGGTTTCTGTGGGACTTCTATTCAGCTCCTTCCAAGGAGGTATGGAAAACCTGTATGTTAGTATTTACTGTGGAAACTCCTCCTGATCTAGGTGATCAAGAAAGCCCGTGAATGTAAAGGCTCAGGCTGGACTTACAGGAGGTTGGGTTCATCATCCTGCCTCTTCATATCAGTCTTTAAGGGTGTTCCCAAAGGATACTGATGATGTAGGGAAGCAATCATCTCTGGGTACCCAGGGGGTTCAACAGAGCGTGCATGACATGGTTGAGAGCAGGAAGCTTATATATGGCAATGTAAGATTTCTGCAGGAGAATGATTCCTCCACTGGAAAATTCAAAATTGAAAGGAGCCAGCTCCCTGATCAGTGAAGAGAGAGACTCTCTGATTTTGAGAAGAGATACAGCTTTAAGCAATATTGCAGAGAGGAGCCTCTTTCTCTCCAGGGTACCCTTTGACTAAAGTCAGCTGTGGTGGACAGCTTGTAGAAAACAAATCGATGCTATGTGGCTTACCTGTCCAATGCACAGCGCTGAAACAACCCAGAGTCATGGATCAAAAGCAAAAGTGCTTGTTGTTTGCACAAAGATTTTGCTGAATTCTTCAAGTACAGTCATGTGCGATTCCAGGGAAAGTAATGAAAGGAAAAACAGTTGTTGAGGAGAATAATTTCTCTGTTTTTATTCCTTCTTCCCAGTTCTTTGGACTGGAGGGTTCTTAGCAATATTTCAGAAGCTGGATACAAAATCTAAGTTAAACTCATTCCTGTGTAGAGGCCCAGCCTTAACGTTTTTCTTACACCAGAATGCCATGAAAACCTAGTTTGAAGGTTGCCCTGGTGCTTGTTCCTGATAAGGCTTATCCTCTGTGATCTGGTGATGCCTCAGATCACTGCCTGCAGGCCCCTGGTTTCTTACCATGTCCCTATTTGCATAAGAAAAGACTTCCTATTTTAAAACCCTCCCTAACCTACAAATTAGTGCAGATGAATGGCCTCTTGTTGGAACTGGAGTGGTTATCCTAGTTCCAACAATAGCACAGCCAATGCCAGATTTTAAACCCTCATAATGCATATAATTGTGTGATATTATACCAGAGGGGAAATTTGTTCTGTAGTCCAGCTGGTGATTAGCTTTACATTGAGGCACTGGGATTGGATACCCCTTGAAACTTTATCCTGGTTAACGTAACTACAGATGGTATTTTGTGGTATAACAATTCAACTCTTACTCCTGAGAGCAGTCCCACTGGGACAGACCTGGAAGTCCTCGCTCAGATTTTACTCAGGCAAAACTCTCACTACCTTCAGTTAATGTTTTGACCCAATAAAGCTCAAGTGCGAGCACCAGATGATCCACCAGCATTTCTTTCTTTGTTGGATGTTGTTTATTTACTCAAACAAGGATTACAAGATCAAACTAGGCATAATTACCTGCTAGAAATGTAGGAACTGCTAAGTTCTATTTTATTAATAGCTCTCATCTACACTAATACATCTCAGCATCACTGACAGCAGCTACAACATTTCTTTGGAGGTTACTCATAACTCAGTTTTCTCTGTTCACCTGCTTATTCTCTAGGATTACATTAAACCAATAATTAATGGATCGCTGATAAACAGAACCACACCTATTTATGGGGTTTCACTTCTGCATAACCCCTTCTCAATGTGCGTGGTCCTACTGTTCCTTCTGTCTCTGATCTCTTTTTTAAACTTATGAACTAAAGTAAATTCAAACTATTTACTCTGATGGATATTTCCAGAAGGAAGATTGTCTGTTATGAAGAAAATGTGAAAATAAAATTAAAAATTATTTTCTTAAAGTTTGCAACATTGCTGGTGTTTTTGTATTTTGACTATTTTGAGAAAAATCTTTTTCCCATACAAAATGAAACAGCCCAATACTGAACAAAAAAGCTTGCGAAAACCAATGTCAAGTGTGAGGAAATTAGATTCTTCCTTAACTCTCATTCTGACTGTTAAAAGGTTGTAGATTAAAAACGCATTTCAAAATTTAGTTTGAAAAATGAAGTATGTCAATGGCACTGATTTTTTTCAAGTGAAAACAAGGCTGAAACTCTTTAAGAGCAAACAGAACTGAAAAAACTCTTCTCTAAGAAAACAGTTAAATCTGTTTGCTATGGATATATTTATTTCAAAGGTATATGGTAGCAGTAATCTTCAAAAGGTATTTGGGAGTTGCAGAGAAATTTGTCTTCTTTCACTTGTTCCATTTTGTTTCATTTTGAGTACTTTTTTTAAATTCTAGAACAGGATGGATAGAAATGTACCCTTAGACTTCTACGCGCTGTATTTTATATATCTCTAACATATGTTTTCCTTTGTCCATTGTAAAATAAATGGTCCTGTTTATTCTTTTTTTACTTATATCTCCTGTAGAAATTCCCTTCCATGCTATTAATTCTTCGAATCATTTTCATTGCAGCATTTGGAACCTTTTAAATGTCTTCCAAGTCTTGTTAAACAGGATCAAAAAGGAAGCCAAAGCTGTAGATGTGAGCACATCTTTAGCCTTTCCACAACATAACAGTCTCTATTATGTTTCATTCTTCCTTTTCTTTTTTCTTTTTTCTTTTTTTTTTTTTTTGAAGCATAACATCTCTGTGCAATGAGCTACCCAAAGTAACATCTTCACACTGAAAATACAGGAAAGTTCAGACTGTCCACGGGTTGGGTCAGACCAAAAGTCACCGTAACCTAATAGTTTTTTTTGAGCAGGAGTAAACAGCAGCTGAATGGGAAGTGCAGAGAGCAGGGCAGGCTGGAGGGATGCTTCCCCCCTCTGCCCTTCCTGCAGTCTGTCTCAGGTTGCAGCTAAGCCATCATTTTTATAGCTACTAATGGCCTATTCTCCACTAATCCTGATAATCCCTTTTTGACCACTTTTATACCTTTGCCTTCCGCAAACCTCTTTTGCAATCAGTTACGGGACTTGGCCTTTACTGCATGAAAAACTACATTTTCATTTGCCTTGAACTGGTTGCCTTATGGTTTAGTGGGTGCCCCTTGGATCCGGTACTGCAAGAAGCAGCAGTATCATTCCCCACCTACCTCTGTTGCACCATTCAGGATTTTATTTTATTCACCATCCTTTTCTCTTTATTATTTCCTTAAAGAGCTATAAGGTTCATATACTCCCAGAATCCGAATGTCAACATAAATCTCTAGTGAACTAGGAAAAAAAAAAAAGGAGAGAAATAAAACCATGATTTACTGAAAGTCCTATGGTAGATATGATTAAATTCTTGAGAGTAAAAAATAATTTGACTTAATTGTGACTCCAGTTGCTCTAGTAGAAACATATGTAAAATTTATATATTTGGCTAGTATACTCTGTGAGGCTATGCTGGCCAATGGAAGGATACAGTGGAACTTGGAAGTGTAAATAATGCAATTCATTGCACTAAATGGTTTGAATAAATCAATAGGCATTGGGCTACATGTCTAAGCACAGGACAGAAGGGAAATTTTCTGGGGAAAGTTCTGATTTGAAGGATGTACCAGAAGGTGGAAAACAAAAAAAGGCTAAAAACCTCCTTTGAAATAATTTCCAATTTACTTTTGTCTTATAAGAAGTTTGTTGCTTAGTCGTGCTGTATATGAAAGTGTTAGTTGCTTTATAAATGAATGGTGTTCCCCCAGCCTCCGAGGATGGCTTTGAATCACAGAATGTCACATTTTCCAGGAAGTCAAACCATGCCTGCACAGGCACAGACCTGCAATACCCACTGTGCTGTATTTCCGTGAGCTTTTTGGAATCAGTATTGGTTCCATTTGACTTGTTAAGTATGGTGAGATGTGTCCAGCGGTCACTTGTACACTGTCTTGTTGAGAAATTTTACATTGAGAGATAGATACACATTTATTTGTACAAAGTGCTTGAGTAACTGACAGCCTATGAGCTCTCTTCATTCTCTCTAACGTCTGTCTTTCAGTATGGTAATTTTGAATCAAGTACTAAATTCTCTCTGCAATCCAAATTTTTCAGCATTTACTAAACACTAATTGTCAGCTCCCCGAGTAAAACCTTTCTGCTAAATGCATGCATTACACATGGAAAAACTATCTAAATAGGGCATGTCTTAGGATTTAGCAGGGAGTTGGCTGAAATGTCTCATGATTTCTTTTCAGTCTTCAAGAAAATTATTCAGAAGGAAAGGAAGCAAAATATCCTTAAGCAAGAAAAGGAGGATAGGGCCAGTCTGCATTACAAAGAGCTCAACAGACTCCCTGGGGGAAGCTAAGGAAATTGGTATGGTGCTAATTTCTCTGCTGGACCCTGCCCCTTGAAGTGATGGAGAAACACAGACCTTTTACTAATGATAGGAACAAAGCCAAGGAGCAGATTAAATCTTTCTTGGGCTGTGCGAGAGCTTCATGTCAGCAGCACCAGTGCGTGGGTGACGAGAAAGGGGCAGGTTCATCCACATGGAACATAGAGAAGTGGACAAAATTCTCCACAATAGGCACAGGGTAACAGGATAATATAAACTATCATGTGGGTAGCTTGGTCCATGCCCTGCACAAGGTGTCTGCTGGACTAATATGCTTATCTTACCAGCAAAAATCCCGGAGGAAATTCAGGTCCCAGAGCTCTCCATGGAGATGGGTGGGTGATATCCCAGGGCTAGGAGGGGGCATCCTGCAGCGGGCAGGACTGTACTCTGAGGCTGTGGCTGAGCACCTGTGGCCTACAGGGAAATCAGGGAGGGTGGCTATGGCTCCCTGCAAGGGTCTCATCAGCTCCTTCCTCCAGGTACGAAGGCTGCTTTTTTCATGCTGGCAGGGAGGTGGAAGTAGGGAATTCATGACCGTAGCTGTGAGTATGAGGAGGCACAGGTGGAAAGAAGGTCTCAGGGGCAGGCTTGAAGCATTTGCTCAGAGGATGCAGAGTCCCTTGAGTAGTGCTTGAGTAACAGCTCCTCAAGCCCTGTGGCCACTTTGGTGGGGCTTAGGTGATTTACCATCAAGGCACCGGTCTCAGCACACTTTTTCCTCTCCAGCAGGAAAGTGATTACCTATCCAGCTATTGGAAACATTAAAAATTTTCATACTAATGAATCTGTGTCTGTTGCCTTCATTACTGTGTGAACCACAACAATTTTGAAGATACAAGTATTTTCCATCAAGACTATGAATAACACCACTTGGCAAACCATCCGTATAACAAAGAATAAGCCTCCAACTTTTTTTAGTGGCTTTACATACAATGTGCCTTAATTACTGGCAAGCATGTCAAGAGCTTATTCCCACATGTGTCAACACTTCCTTAATACAGTATAATTCATCATGTTAGCATGGCAGAAACAAGGTACTCTACATCTTTACACACATCCTTCTCCAAGTTCAGATCCTGAGCTGGGTATTAAACGAACAGAAAGTCTTCATCTAGCAAACAAAGAACAGACCGCAGCATCGAAACAGTAAGGTCCCCCGAGTCAATCAAAGTCATACATCACAGAACACTTTATCATATTCTTCACAACACTGTCTAAATCCAAGAAGCACTGCTTTATTGTCAAAAGGACATTCACTTAATAACAGCTGTAAATCCAGAAAGGCAGGTTAATTTTAGACAGAAAACTTGGCTAAGAGAGAACCCTATCGTTTCCCACTCCTGACATTTTTATTCATTGAGTTAATTTTCATGCTAGTTGTGTGATTAAATGCAGATAGGGATTTATTTCCTTTTAATAAAAAATTATATGATTCTGAAAAAAACCGAAATTGCAAATAAGGGACCTGATCCTTTTCCCACAGAAATAAACAATAGTTTTGTTGTTGGCTTCAGCAGTGACAGGACTCAAATCCATGAATCTCTGTTGGAAGAAAAGGTTAAAATTCCATTTGAAAACTCTTCTTGGACCAGACATTGACTCTGTGGCAGTTCTGAGGGCAACCAAGAACCAGCATGATTTCTTCTCTACTCTGCCTGCATCTGTGTGCAAATGTATGTGGTGTTATAGGGAGCCATTTCATAAAGAGGCAAGTGAAAATAAATCTGTCCTCAGTGTGTCAAAGTGAAATGTTTTATTTGCACTCGTAAACCAAAGTGCTTGCTGTATTTTTGCATTGCAGTTTTATTTTCAACAGTGATACAATCTCCCTTCCTTACGCAGAGATCCTTGTACAGAGCCAAGAATGAATGCTAGATGAAGGAAAGAGGTACCATGTAGTGAAAGTAAATGTGAGAAATGTCAAACCTTTTGAAGAACTGGATGTGAGCTCCAGAGAGTGCATATATCTTCCCTATTAGTCACTCAATCAAAAGTAACTGGGTTTTGGATGTATTCAGCACAAGATCCAATTCTTTTCTTGGGTAGCAGTTGTTTTGGTAGAAATGACCTAATTTCCACTAAGGACCAAATTTTGATTTTCCTTGCACCACTTTAAAACTGTTAGGACACTATTGCATCAGGTGAACCATTCTGTAATAACCACAGATATGTTAAAAGGTGGTACTCAGAGAACTGAGAATTTTTTAAATGGTTTGTATCCTCCCACAGGCAAAATTTTTTTTAAAAAAAGGTTTTATTTGAAAAAAAAAAAAGCAGTTTCGTTCAATGCTGTACACTGCCTTGCATCAGAAGTACAAAAGCAGCTATATTGTTATAATTTCTGTCCTGACCGAATAGGCTTATGGCAGGAGAACAGGACAAGGATTCCTCCACCTACTTTTTCATCTACTCCACAGATGCTTCCTACAAATTTTCCATTACTGTGTGGTAGCAGGCAGAGCTGGACAAATAGTTCCTGATAAATAACTCAATAAATTTCACCTTCTCTTTTCTGTTCACAAATTTTCTGTCATCTGACCACAATTTTCTTTTATTCAATCATTATTGAAATTTATTTGGAGTGATTAATCAAATAATTTCTATGAATAATTCTTGATCTGTAGCTTGCAGGTAATCAATCGGTCATGAGTATATTCATACTTGATATTCAAGGTTTTTTGGCTGAATGCAAAGAATGTTCCCTAAACGAGTATGTTTAACATTCAGAATCTTTTTTCCAGTGCAATTTCGCTCCATTGCAAGTCTCATCTTGACCTCACACAAACATTCTGCAATATTAATTCTAGGTGATTTTTGATGAACATTCCTTGCTACAAAAGTATTAAGCTCTTGTAGTCACCAAAAGCAAATGCACGGGGCAGGGCAAATTTCTGTTCACACCTAAATGAATATTTTCAGGACAGAAATGACAAGGTTATGTTGCAGCTTTGACATCATTTTGTTCCTAAATAATTTCATTGCTGTTTTACAACTGATATAAGAGAATGACAAACTAATTCTGAGCAGAGATGTAGATGTTTTTCTGCTTTCTGTGCATATATTCATTTGTAGCCTCGTTACAATATGTGCAAAAAGGATGTATTATCATTGCCTCATGTGTAAAACACATTACAAAAACACTAATGCATTTGATCCATAGTAAGGCACACACATACTATACTGCGGTTTGGATCCAAACATGTTTACTTCATCTGCCAGAACTTAAAATGACAGTAGATCTTGTTTCTTAAGGCAATAGTTTGGTTAAACAGGAACATCCAAACCCTGTCTGACTGTTTCTAAATGAGTCGATATGAGTTTGTTTTTTTTTTACCACAGTTGTGTGTTTCAGCAAACAGAGCAATGTGGAAGGATTCTTTAGGGTAAAGATGGGCTTGGAAAAGCTTTGTCCTTCCTCAACAATACCTTTCTGGAAAAAGCTTTCTCAGTTAGGGTGGTTAGGTGTTTCTTCCACTGTTGAATAGGATTGCCAGAAGGAGTCAATTCCTCAAGGCACTGGCTGCAGCCAAGTTTTGGTCTGTTCTATACATGGTAAAGCTATGTTGCTTAGCTCTTGAAATAAAAAATAACCTATTAAACTCCAATCTCAAATAAGAAATTTAATCCTGTTATTGTCTACACTAGCTCACTAGATAACTGTTGAAGCAAAGTGTTCATGTATCAAACAGATTTATACTCCCTTGTATGTGATTGATAGGGAGAGTAGGGAAGAAAGATACTTCCCCCTCACCCTCCTCATCAGGTTTAACAGAAAAATTAGGACCAAAATATTTTTTTCTCCATGGAATTAATGTTTTTTTCTTTGTGTGCTGATGAATGTTATCTGGCAACTCTGTATGAGTTTTCACCAGCAATTGGAAATCACGCACATTAGAAATCTCTGCTACAGACTAGCTGGTTACAACCCTTGCCCCCTGACGAGGATTGTCTGGTCTGATGAGTATGAGCTATTTCATTTCTACTAAAGGAGAATTATTGCTTATGATTTCTTTGCTAATAATAGTTCCTTCAAATCAAGTGTGGGTGTTTTCTTACACAAGCCTTAATGCTCTACAAAACTTAACAGGCTGATTCCCATTTATGATAAGGTCAGTGTAAGCAAACACCTTCAGCTAGCTTATAAATTACATTTTGAGCCTCTTTACATTGCTAGGGTTTGTAAGGTAACTTTAATGTAACAGGGAGCCAGGCACTATTGACTCCAGGTCTATGACAAATTCATTCTCCCTATATCAGCTGGAGAATATTCAGGGCAGGAACTCATTGCCCTCCTCTGCAGTGTTTTGGGTATGGACACCAGTCCTCTCCAGCCTTTCTACCTCAGGAGACAGCTGAGACCTTGGAGGACCAGGGAAAAGAATTCTTCCTATCTCTTTAGTTATTAGGGATGTGAGAAATCCTGGTGCAAGAAATCCTGGTGCTTTGATGGAACAGATTTGAATCTCTCACGGTGTAGCTGGCTGGGCTGGTGGCATAGGCTTTATTTCTCCAGCCAAGCCTAGCCTTCAGATATGAAATGAGTCCTGCAGTCTCCAGGTTAGCAAACCAGACCATAAATGGAGAAGCCTGCTGCCTTTCTTTTGATGGTGCAAGAGGCTGAACTTTGGGTTCTTGCTTTGGGACTAGCCTTCAAATCCTTTTTCCAGAAAAAAAAAAAAACCCAAACCAAAACAAGTGAATATTTTGAAAAAGAGAGTGATGTTCTCTATTTCATCTCTTATCCAGAAGCACATAATGTATGCAAGAAGCAAACCCACCAATTTGGCCTTCTGCGCTATCCCCACATCTCCTTGTAGCCAGGATATATTAGTTGGGTTGTAGAGATTAGAAAAAACAATCTCACTGTCTCCCAGCCAGATCACGTATCAAGTGTCTGAGTTCACTCCAAGGAGGCTTGAACTCCCTCAGAAGAGGACACTGAACCTTGTTTGTCATAAACATGATTAATATTCTTCCCACTGAGCTTGTGCACAAAGGAGACAGTTGCAATTGCTGCTTTTTCCACCCACATTTGCAATGAGATGGATTATCCAACATGCTTGGAGAAGCATGTGCTTGTGAATTGCCCCTGGAGCTGTCCAAAATCCCAATGGGATTTCAGAGGTCTGAATTTTGTGGCACCTGAGGTAGCTGTTAATCACCAGTATGTTTCACAATCCTCTTCTCAACCTCGTATTTTGATGCCCAGTGATTTTCATTTGTTCACGAAGATGAACCTACTAATGGTGTGACCAGAAGAGCATCACCTCTTCTCCTCTCTGGCATTTCTTTCGGACATAGGAGTTTTCCCCTGAACTTCGATTATCCAGTCCTCATGTGTAAGGTAACTCATACCAGAGGATGGAGGACCATTTCTCTTTACCACTGCCTGGCACAAGGCAGGACACCAGAAAAGCTAGTTTCACTGTGTTTCACCAAATACTTATTAAAAGCCAAACTGCTGTAATTTTGACTTGCATTATGGAAGCTTTAATTTTTCCATAAATTGTACAATGGCATATTAAATAATTACAGTGCAATGAGAATTGTCCAAGTAAGTGAACATTGTGATTCATTATTCCTGCTTTTTATTGTTGTTCTTCACTTGCTTTAAATTGGTAAATCCAGTGACTTTAAATGAGTCTCCACTTCTTAGTCAGAAATAGGAAGGACTTACTGTTCAGTTTGCCAACTTAGACATCAATAGTTAAAAGACCCTGACTCTCAAAGTCAGTCACTAAGATAGGTGTTTTGGAACAACCTACTGTCAAGAGCCAAGAACAGCTTCCCACTACAGGGGATAAGGCATCCATTACTATTGCCTTTGCTCTTCCTGTTTGCCTCTGCTATTTGGAGAACACTTCCCTCTTCCACCCCTTCTCCTCTCAACCTTTGTCTTTCCAAGCATCCAGAGCACTCACTCTTTCAATTCTGCATTCAATTCAGCTTTTATGAAGCCTTGAGGTCACCTCTTCCCCTCCTCTCCCTTAAGTTTCTAGCTGATAATTTTCTAGTTCTTTGTCATGCACTTGGTTGACTATTGAGGTTGCAGCTGATGTAACAGAACAAGAAAAAGATAGAAGTAGCAAAGATAGAGGGTCTTGCAGGTCTGGAACGTTATGGAGTCTTCAGCGGACCTTCTTCATCTTGTGAAAGTGCAACAAAATGAATAAAAGACTCAGTATTAAGCGCAGAAGGATCTAGAGAGGCATGAAGATGCTTTCTTGGGGTGATACAAGAAGGACCTGAGCAGTTCTTCGATATCCAAATGACAGCCCTTATATGCCATCTCCTTTCCCCCAGCACAGCGCAGTGCTCCACCCAGAGCTTCAAGCTCGAAGCTAAAAGCTTCAGAAGGCCTTCAGAGGATGGCAGCCTCGCCTTTCTGCAGCTAGAGCCCTTTCCCATTTCCAAACTGTGCTCACCAGATTGATTTGCTCTGTCAGTAGCAGAGCTTCTGTGTCTCTTTCCAAATGTGTGAAGATGGAGACGTGTCTTCAATGCCCTGGGGAAATGGGGTGGGATCAAAGGAGGCTGCAAATACCAGC
>NW_010395447.1:0-6284 GCF_000710305.1 Buceros rhinoceros silvestris | reverse complement strand
GGGCTGAAAACCCCAGCAAAGCCTCTGGATGTGGGATACCGCCACATCTGGTGGGGCAGTACTCTCCCAAAGAATGCCTCCCCTGGGTAGAAATGTCTTGTGAGGAGGGCCAGCCCATGTCCTATCACATGGTCTGTGTTGGGAAAGCAAAATATAATGCGGTAACTGACTGGGAGAGCCAGGGTTACTACAAAGACAGGTTTGTGTGCTGCAACGATAAAAAAACCCAACCCAAATCAAACTAAACCAAACCAAGCCAAACCTAAATGACAAAGTTGATATGAATAAAAGCTATAATGTAAATTAAAATTAAAATATACATAAAATCGTATATATAAAAACATATATAAAATATTGAAAAATATAGAAAATGTATTAATGGTTGGACTCAATGATCTTAAAGGTGTCTTCCAACGAAAATGATTCTGTGATTCTGTGTAATGCAAAGTAGTGTCCACCAGACCCTTACCAGATCAAATTTGTGCTTAAGTCACAGAAACTCTAGTCCCCTTACTATTTCTAGTTAGGATGGGGACTCTTCCTTGCCGTATGGTATTTCCACATTCATTTTTCTTTTCAAAGTCACCATAAAACTTTGCCTCATGACAAACATCTGAAAACTACATCTTTCCCTCCTTACGATCTCACCTTTTTGATGAATCTGAGATTTGTCCATCAGTCAGAACAGAATAGTTTTCCTTTTCCTCCCAGTAGTTCATTGTGCGGCTAATGCTGCTGAAAGCAGTGTCTCCAGCTAAGCAAAATGCCTTTCCTCTTGCCACGTGAAGCTGCAGATCCACCAAGCATGCCAGCACCTTCTGTTTAAAATCTGTTTTTCCTTTGGGTTTAGTCCAATAGTTCAAAGCTAATTACAGTTGTTGGGTCCAGACTGCTACAAAATGACTTTCTCGGGTAGCGTCTCATACCTTTCTTTGACAGTGGGCTGTAATGGAGCATGTTTTCATGTCCTGGCTTGGGGATAGGCACATTCAGCAGTCATACAAAATGGGGGCTCAAATGCAAACTGGAATTCACAGTTTGAGACCACCGCATCCCACTGTGTCATGGCATAAATGGTTCTCCTCCAGCTGCCTGGAACAGCATGCTTGCCACTGGTCTCCCTGTTCTGGAGAGAAAACAGTAAGACTAGATAGGGAGATGGACAATAAAAAAAGATTGGAGGCATGGAATGACTTCCATATGAAGAGAGACTGAAAAGGTTGGGATCGTTTAGAGAGGAAATGAAAAAGAAAAGTATATGGTAGAGCTATCCAAGCTAGTTAACAGAACTGGGAAGATAAATCAGATGCTCTTCCTTACCATTTTTCCTTACACAAAAAATCCTCAAAGGAGAAATACTCAATGAAACTGAGTCAGCAAATTAAAATTGATAAAATCAATTGCAGAACATGTATTTAACTTATGAAAGACACTATTCTGGGATATCACTGAAATCAGAAAGATAGAGAGCATCAAAAAGGTACAGAAATTTCTGTATAGTAGAAACACTTGTAGGATCTTAACTACGTATAACTAGAAAAAATCCTATCTATCCTATACTGGGTGGGAGACACATAAAACCTTCCTCTTATTTACCGAACCTGTTTTTGATGGTTTTGGAGACTGTTTGGTGTCCCTGATCATGCACTGGCAACCATCTGAAGTTAAAGGAAGGTGTCTCGGGAGGATTGAAATGAGAGAGAAGTGCTGGTGCTCTCCTCACCATGCCAGCGCTTTGAGGAGTGCAGCCATCAGCACCTCTCAAAAACATTGGCAAATGCTGGTCTTTGGTGAGTTGTTGAGTTTGGCAAAAGGAAAGTCAGACTAATGGGACATCAGGGACAGGACCTAAATGTGTGATAGTTCCTGTCAGCAAGATTATCCACAGATCCCAAGACTTCTTGGTCCATAGATGCCCCTGCCATGGATACATACCTATCAAGGTCCTTAGGGCAAAATCCAAAGAAGGATGTGGATGCCTAATGCATGATTTAGACTGTCACCACGTGCCAAAATTTGAGCCAAAAAAGCTCTTAGGTTCTTTCAACTCTGCAGCTGTGTACACTGAGAAGTCTCGCTGGTTTGGCTGAGCGGAGCCTAAATCTTTGAAGAACTAGAGTTCAGGAGTCTCCATTGTTGGGGAAAGTGACTGCAGAGCCTGGCCTGGCCTTCCTCTGGCCTCATGAATTCTCATTTTCTCTTCAGCATGGGGGCTTGTCTTCATCAAGAGGTGTGGGAGATACTCCATCTGCCTCCCAGGGAAACACACAATTGAAGTGGTTCATGGCTGGGTGGCTAGGACACCTTTGTGGGAGTGGTGATGTGAGTCTGAGCATAAGTTGAGGAAACTTAACTCTCTCACTCTTTGAGCAAATCACAGGCTAACTGCTGAGCTGTTATGTATAAGATTCTCACAATCACCCCTGTTAATGAAAGCATCTCAGGCTTTCGTGACTGTCAGGGAACTTTAGGTGTGCTTTGAACATGTTTACTGAATCCAGCCTTCATGAACTAAGGAACAAGCCATGAATCTCAGTCTTTGGCAGAGATGGAGTAAAAATGCTTGGCTCAGCTAGTATCATGGTTCCATTGGGCATGCTTTGTAGCAGAAATGTTGACGCCAAACTAAGCTTTGCTGTCCAAACTCAAGCGCTTACAGACTCTCAGACATCTAAAGGATTAAGCAAATCCTTTGTGGATCACATATTTGGACATGGGTGACTAAATTCTGCCTAAACTGCTTGAGAAGTTGGTTTGTGCACATAGTAATTTTCCAGTTCCTTCCAACTAACCCTTCGGTGTTATATTGGTGATAATTACATCTCTCTCTTTGACTGTCTGTCTCAAAGGGACCTCTCCTCTAAGTAGCATAACTTTCTGCACAACTGGTAGAAACCATCTTCTCTCTTAAACCACCTCGTTGATTAGTATAGCCAAATTTGGAGCAATTGTTTGCATTCCAGATTTAGTTCTGAAGTTTGCTGCCCCCCTTTCTGAACTAATGAACAGCTCCTGTACCTTGTCTGGTTTTTGCTAGCCATTTCAGCTCGTATGATGCAAGATGTTATTTCTATCAGCTTCGGCTTGTTTCCCTGACAATGTTATGTGTACAAGAGCACTAAATGTCTGGGAAAGACACATCTAACGTCACTGAGCACTCCCAACAGCAAAAAAGAAAACCAAGCACATTGTCTAAATGTATACCTTTTGCAGACAGAAGATAAATATTCACACCCTAAGAGGAATGAGTTTTCTACCATTGACAGAGAACTGCAGAGGTTCTGTGTAGGTAGAGACGGTTATTACAGTCCTGCTGCTCAGCCACTGTGCTTTCCACAGAAAAACTGTACAGCTGTTCTGCTATTTTTCAGAAGAGACTGACTCCTTTTCTAGCTGGTTGGTCCCTGGGGGAGCTCCTCCAGGAGTTTTGCCAGCTAGAGCCAGATTTGGGAGGGTCAAGGCCAGCTTCTTGTCGGGAGCAAGCAGGAGGCAAATACTACCTGTGGCAAAGAAATACGAAGAGCAGTGAAATATCCAGGGTGAGATTCATCCTGGCTAGCTGCTGGTGTCAAGCGTAGAGATGTCCACACTGCGTTACTTGTCTAGCTCCTCTGAGAACCCATGGAGATTTACTTAAGGCAATCTGCATTAGAGCAAGATGAAATGCATCCAAAAGAGTCTGTTTCTCCCCTCCGCCCCAATGCAAAATGAGCCCTGTGGTAACTAGGTCAGACATAGACAGCTATATCCAAATGATCCCATCCTCAGCAGGCACTTGCCAAAGAGGAATTGGGTGGATGTTTGCCTCTTTGCTGAGGCTGGTTGGACCCACAGAGCTTCCTCTCACTCCATACAATGTGCTGCTGCTCCAGAGAGGAAGAGCTGCCCTTCCCAGCACATTTGCTTTGCTCCCTGCTACTTGCATCAGAAAGGCAGTGGCACATCTGCATCTCTCAACAGTCACATCTGGTTGAGATGCAGTAACATACCCCTTGCACAAGGCACCTCCAGAGAGCTAGGAGGGGAAGACTGCTGCAGTATTTGAAGTAAGGGTGGCCAGCAAGAGACACATCCTTCTTCCTCTCATTTTGTTTTCATGCACATGGCATGTAGTTACTTATAGAATGAGATATGGTACTCTGGGATATACGCATGCTTGCATGTGCTGGCTGCACACATGTAGATTTGTGTCTGAGTGTGGTTTATTAAGAATTAAAAATACTTCTTTTTGCCTCTGACAGTGCTTCCAGTGCCTGCCTTTTTTGTTGGGGGGACTGTGTTTTTAATCTCACTAATATAAAGAAAACAATGGACCTCTTTCTCTGCTAGCTGTAAAGGGTCATAAGTAAAATGAGTTTTGGCAGACTCGTTCCAAAGAGACATGCAACCACATGCAAAAATGACTCTAAATTTAGCATGTCATTTGTCAGGGTTAACCCTTCCCTTCCTCAAAGAAAAGGAGCTTATTTGCTATCTCCTTGCAGACTGTGCTTGCAAATGGGTCGTGCCTCTATAAAACTCTGAAGTGAAGGAACTTATAATGGCCTTTTCTCATGTAAGCCTTTATTTCTCTTCAGAGTTATGATAAATGCAAGTTTATCCTTGCTTCTGGGAACAGGATTCAGTACTTTTGTACAAGAATGGGTACACTTAAAACCAAGGAAAGTGTTTTCCTCTCATGTTTCAGATGGGGGTGGGATGATCTTGGTTTTTTTTTTTGTATGCACCTTAAAAACTGTTGAACTCAACTGCAAGTCTCAGTCACCAGCACGAAAGTAGTTTAATGGAATAAAGATACTGCTGTGAGAAATCACTGAACTTAAGTCAGTCCAGAAGTCTTTGAGAAATATTATATTGCACCTGAGACTTTATGCATACAGCCATTGGTGCAATACCTGTTACAGCAGGAGAAACAGGAACTGACCTTCAGCTGCAGCTATTTCCAGCAGAAAAAGAAACACTGAAAAAGTCCCAGTCCATTTTCCATCCTGTGAGGTTTCTGACCTTGGCAATTGTTATTTTACACGGTTATCAAAGACAAACAAGCAAGGGCTTCAGTGCAAGTTGAAGTTCACTTAAATCCTTGGTTTAAGCTAAGAAACTGATGTCTATAGAGCAGTGCCAGTAATTATGCTGGACAAGGCAAATGGTTAGGATGTACGAGAGAAAGTGGAAGCTTACTCACTTTGAAATGCATGTCTTGGAGAAGTCCATCTGAAATGATCTGTGTTTCTCCCTTTTATTCTCTTTTTCCTTCCCCAACCAAGAGAACACCGTTCCCAGAAATCCCAGAGGACATTCCTAATTGAAAGCAATGATCATGAGTCATTCCTGTATATTAAGTTAAATACTTTTGCATGCCTCCCAAGAGATAAAGTGATTAAACCCACTAGAGAAGGGCCCAGGAACTCCCGTTGTCCCTGCAAATGCTGAAATTAAAAATCAAGAAGATAAGCTAGTGGTACAGTATTTTTTTCCAGAACAATTTCTCTCTGAACTACCAGAGCCCACATACAAAGAGACAGAAAATGGATTACATTTCTGACAGTTTAAGTTTCAGATTTTGTCAACTAAGAATGTTTGTTCTTCTGAACAAACTGTATGCTACACTGTCCTGTTGTCTGGATATAATGGAATATAATGTTAGCCTCGGACAGTGGTTGTTGAGCCAGTGCCAGCCTCACTAATGAGCATGTGGTTTCAATAATAATATGGCTACTTGTAAGATGGCTGGCCACAAGCCAAGCACTTAATATGGAGGGGGCAACAGATGTAAAAAAGTACCATCCCTGACATGATTGTATTTCCAAAAATTCTCTGGCAAAAAAGTTAAGACTCAGCAAATCGGGATAATGAAGAATCTCCCCATATCAGAAAAGGATGAAGCACTGACAAATGAATAGGAGCCCTATGAGCTTTGTGCACATATGGTAAAAAATTTGAAATATAAGAAAAGGAGTGATAAAGGAACAGATACTTCTTCTTTGCGGAAAAAATTCAGGCAGGTAATAGAAGGTGATGAATGGTTTTTCTTTTCTTTTCTTTTCTTTTCTTTTCTTTTCTTTTTCTTTTTCTTCTTTTCTTTTCTTTTCTTTTCTTTTCTTTTCTTTTCTTTTCTTTTCTTTTCTTTTCTTTTCTTTTCTTTTCTTTTCTTTTCTTTTCTTTTCTTTTCTTTTCTTTTCTTTTCTTTTCTTTTCTTTTCTTATCTTTTCTTTTCTTTTCCTTTCTTTTCTTTTCTTTTCGTTTCTTTTTGTTTCTTTTCTTTTCTTTTCGTTTCTTTTCGT
>NW_010395446.1:21975-24855 GCF_000710305.1 Buceros rhinoceros silvestris | reverse complement strand
TATATATTTATCATTAATGTAGCATGTAGTCATAATAATCATATGATTACACTTTTGTTAATCTCATTAATTTTTAACAATCTGTTCATAAGCTCATAACAATTAAAAAAAATGTTTCTTGTCCACATGCATTTGCCTTAAAAAAAAAAAGAAAAACAAATTAAAAGAACTTCTAATCTATTTGCCATACACTACACAAGGTGTTTCAGCTATTGGTTGGTTATTATTCATATTAGAAGATCATTTCTACAACTCATACTATAATATTACTTGGCTCCCTGACTGGCAAACTGGAATTCTTTTAAGAATATTGACCCTGTAGATCAAGGTACAGATAATAAAGCTTTCAGTTGCATAACATCTCTGCAGATAAACAGGCCAGATATATCTACAGAACGGGGAATATGTTCTGGATCTTCCCTGGAGTTTATAATAGAGTTTCTTGACACAGCTTTTGAGGAAGGTTTTTAAGCCTGGTCACAATCCATGATTTGTTTACATTGCACAGAGCTGCAAACAAAGGTGCAAATCTGCAGCCCTTTCTAGCAAGTCAATTAGTGAGAGTCATTATGTAAAAGGAGATATTCCAGCAGAATTTCTGTTTTGTTAATGATGCCAAGCTCTACCCAAAGAAATCAGATCCCTTTGGTTTCTGCTTATTTAAAAACAGAATTTAGCTATTCATGCATAGAGGGGAAAAAAAAATGTTAACAAGACACCTTTTATCTTTCAGGATAGTATTTGACCTGAAGGTTACAAAAGCACTTGCAGTACTAGATCATTACACCAAAACATATTTCAGTGGGTTTAGCTCTACAAAAAACCACTGACGTAATTATGGGTGGGTTTTTTTTCATTCTGTGGGTGTTTTCATTAGTCAATGTGCCAGGACAAAATGTGTCCCCATCTATCCACATATAAGCCCGTTTGATCCTGCCAAAAGCAGCATAAATATCCTATCACTTAAGAATGAGAATAAGTGGTAAAAATAATAAAAAGCCTGCTCTAAGAACAGAAAGGAATGGACCCAACACATTGTTTTCTTTTACAGCTTCGAGCAAAAGACATGAAACAGTTCATAATACTCTCCTGGAAAAGGAACCTTCCCTTCTGAACCTGGTACTTTATAATACCTCACCAAAGGGACACGTACAGCTGGTATTCCCAGGCAAGAACCCACTGCAGCAATTCGCACATCCTTCCATCACTCACCATCACCTCAGGATATGATACGTGTCTCTAACACCCCCTCTGACAGCCGCTAGTTTAGCCACCCCTCTCCATACGTGCCTACACGCGTATGCCCTCCTGCTTGAGTTACAGGTAGACAGTGCTCAACAGTGGCACTAGATATTTACACTTAGGCAACTAAGCTCCTTGAGCTGCCTTGAGGGTTAGGCAAGCCATCCTTTGGCTCTGCATTAACTAGATCTCCCTTGCCTTTAGTAAAAACATGAGGTATGCAGTGATTTTGTACATACCTGCAAGTAGACAGCAATTAGTAAATGTCTTAACTTCTGAACTGAATCCCAGTGTGTTTACTTCAGTGTAAAGCTTTGAGCCAAAGTAGTCTCATTGTTAACTCAACTTGTACCACTGGGGGCACTGAAAAAAGCAGAATCCAGCTTTAATTACTCTATTTCTGTAATGTGTTTTGAAATATTTTGAAGGCAGGATACTTCTTGCTCTTATTGTTAGGAAAGAAGCTGCAAAACTAAGAAAAGAAATTAATATCCAGGCCAAAAGTAAAGGGTTCACCCTGCCTTTGTAAGGCACCCGATAGGAAAATAAACCACAATATGTTTTGTGGTAAAAAACAGCTAGCAGAAAATGGTCAGATTTCCCATCCTCCCTGGTACAAGTTGTAGGAGGTCAGCAGTGAAGACCTGAGCTCTTCCTCTGAAGGATGCTATTGTTCCTTGTCCTTGCTGCAGCTGACCAAGATTCATTCAGGAGGCTGAAATGTGAATGATCTGCACCCTGCAGTGGCCCTCCCTTCCACATGCTGCCTGGGATAGCAACAGCAAGTCAGACTGCACCTTACATACTTTCTGCATTAGTTCTTTCCTGATGAATCCAGTTCAAAGACCAAGTTCCAGCTTGTCAGTGAAACCCAAAATAAAAGATTTGATGCTATTTGGGCAGGAACTGCAGCTGCTGTGGGTTGGCCAAGAGGGCTAGCCTTTAGCCCTGGTGTCATCTATGTTTATGTGTGGAGTCTAGAGGGTGACAACAGTGGAGCCAGTCCTTGCCTATCTCATACATCTAGGAAAGCAGAGCCCAGACATATGTGTTCAGATCTGACCATGTCCCATGGCAGGACCGTTCTCTCCTGGGAATTTGTATCACCTTTCATTATGTAAGTTGATTAAAGGAACCATGATTCACTTAAGATTCATTCCACTGTAAAAAAAAAAAAACAACAAAGCCTTAACCACAAAAATTTTACATGGGCTACTTAGCAGCATGTAAACTCTACCTCCGGTCCCTTCTGGCTTTTTGCAACTAGTCCAAGATTCATTTATTACCATTCCCTGTGTCTAACACTATCCTGCTGATCTAGAGAAAAAAAATACATAGTAAGCAACAACGGAATATTATAAAAGGCTCACACTTCTGCTGTTTAATATGTTATCTGACTCATACATCTTTGCATTACCACAAGGTTTCTGGAAATTAAAGTGTTGGAACGTGACTTGCATAGTACACATGATATTCTGGTAGGCTTACAAGCTTTCAAAGGATCAGCTCAAATTTGTGTAAGATATAGGTCTAAGTGGAAAAATGGGAGTGTGGCTGTATAACTGCCGGCAGCTGGTGCCGGAATGCTCTTATTTCACCTACAAGCACTTTAGGGACTGCTGTCTCACATAAGTAGAA
>NW_010395446.1:17716-21921 GCF_000710305.1 Buceros rhinoceros silvestris | reverse complement strand
TTCACCTACAAGCACTTTAGGTACTGCTGTCTCACATAAGTAGACATTTCTCCTTCTTAATCTTGAGGAATAGTTTTAAAATATCCAAACAAGCAACATACACGGAAAACCTCTAGCACTTCAGCATTCCATAAATGGGACTGATTTGTAAGCAGACCTTGAACTTCAGTCTCAGAAGCCAAGGTGTGTAGCAGAAAAATCCCAGGGCAAGAGTGTCCAGCTTCACAGCCTGCATCCATGGCACCCGCAGCTGCCATCTCTGCACACCGTGCAGGAGGAGCAGGGCAGCATGTATCAGATGTGCACAGGAAAGTTGCCCTAAGTCCCTGTGGCTGAATAGATAAACTATGTTCCAGTGAGGTACTCTCAATTTTGGAAGCAACTGTCGACTTAGAGATAACACTGTGGTTAAAGGTAAAAGAATCAGTTTTGCACTGTAATTTAAAAGGCTTGGGGAATAAGCTAAAAACAGGCATTGAGTAATACAGTTCCCATCCTTTTTATTTTTTTTTTTTTAGATTTTGTCATTACTAATTAATTAGAAATAAGCAACATCAGAATTACTCAATATACTAATTTATTTAAAAGATACGATTAAGTAAAATATTTAGCATGTCAACAAGAACACCAGGCACATATCACAATGCATTTTAAGCAAACATAGGATAGAGTAAAATTTTCAAAAGTGTGCAAGTCTGACAGATATGTAAAGGGGATCTTTTAGGCCCAGTTCGGAAATGTAACTAAAGTTCCTAAAATTATAAATGGTGATTTCCCATTTCCCAAGGGATTTCACAGTGCATCAAATAACTTCACTAAAGACCTCCTCATGACAAATAAAAAGAAAATAGAGATTGGAATTTGGCACTTTGGAGAACCACCTCGAAAAGTAAATAACTTAGTCCTTCACTGCAGTAAATAATAGCCAAAGTTCATCTGAAGACAATGTTTTATAAGAAAATCTTGAGTTATTTCAATGACAGGCTTAATGGATGGTTTGAAGAAGAAGCAGGATGGTGTACGCGTTCTCCCCTTTTAGTTACTAGGGGTACCTATGAGGGATAAACATTAAAATCCACAGACTTCGTATCTGGAAGATTTATCTAAAGAAATCTTAATCCTTCTGATGCTAATTTCCAAGAAATTTTAGAGAAATTCCAGAGAGCTGGAAGTCACCAGGAGTCAGGTATGAAAAAGAACTGATAAAGAAAGATAATACGTAGACTACTGCTTCATATATAATTTGCATGGTGATTTTTAATCACACTTTAAAGTACATAGTTGAAGCTTTTCAGGTGAATTTGAATGCTTCTAGAATGTGCTGATCCTCTTTTCCCATTCTGTCCAGTATATCATCATCTTCAGATCTGCAATTATTTATTAAAATGTTGCTAAAACAAAACTTATAAACACAATTTGCTCTTGACAGTGATGATGATTTGAGGCCAATTTAAGCAGTTACCTGTGGCAGTGGTTAATTAATTCACTCTGACAAGGGGGAAAAAAATTATGTGTCTGAATCTCACCACACTTAAGGTTGCCATGGTGTCTCTACTCACTCCCTGGGTGCCAAATCTGGGGGAGGGCTCTCATCTCAAATACCACCAGTCCAAACCTGCTTGGTTGAAATGAGTTTCAGACTCCATCAATAACTAGTAATAATGTGCTTTCATAATTCTCCTTTGCAGGTTTTGATAAAACATATTTCTGATGTATATGATATAAAGGGTTGTGCACTAAGTTTCGTATCACTCCTTAACAGTCTGCAGAGAACAGATTCTTAATTCTCAAGTGGTAAATGATCTGTTTAATGTCAAGTATCAAGGTACTCATTAGATGTTGTCTCTAATGAATGTTTTGTTTACTGTCTGGACAAGTGCTAACTCTGATATGCCCTGGGGACATCAGCATTTCTAAATCCACAGCTCTTTGGAATATGGTTTGAAACTGTTGATTTGCTTATCAGAAAACACATGCAGGTGAGTACATTTGATTTTGAATGGAGTACCCTGAGGAAAAGGGCCAAAAAGTAAAAGGCATGATCTCAGATGACTTTCTGATCTTTCAAATGCAATCACGAAGGTAGGTGTATTAAAGCGTCTGGGTCCCAGCTGGCAGAGCTGCATGATTGTCAATAGCTCTTTGGTCTAGAGAAGACCTTGAAGTTACTAAGCAAAGCATCAGCGGCTAGAAAGATCTGAGGTTTTCTTCTGTATACTTGCTACAAATAGACTATATACATTTTAGCATGATTATCAGTTCATTTTGCTTTTACTTATGCTCTCCCCATTCTTCAAAGCAGTATCCAAGCACCTGACAGGCCACAGAGATTGTATTCACACAGGAGTGGCAACAGCAAACAGAGTGACTGGTTCATTTCTGCATTATGCAGGGTGCCAGAACAAGCTCAGGGTGCTCTGGACAAGACAGAGGCCTCTCGGAGCTAACAGCAGAGACTGTCAGATGGGAAACAAATTCCCATTAGACATTTGCTGATCAACTCACCCTTCACACTGGTAAGAATTTTAGGAAAAATCCTGTAGATCTCCTTTAAATCTTAACAGGCATCAAATCCTGAATTAGGCTGTTTATCTCCAGCTACTCAAAGTCACAAGAGGTATGATAAACTGCTTGGGCGAGTAGCTTAAAATCACAGTATTTTCAAAATAGCATTTTGTTTCTTGCCTTTTTAATATTTGCTATCTGAATTTTGAGGCTTGGGACATATAGTTGAAACATTTTCCCTGCAAGAGCTTTCTTTAATGTCATGGAATCATCTGGTTACAAATTTTGAGTCAATGCATTTAAGGATATGCCATTAAAATAGAAGTAGTGAGAAGGGTTTTTTCCTTTGTTTTGAAAGCTTTTAGCAGATAGCGAGTGATAAATCTTCTCCCTGTTCCAAATCTTATCCTTGAATGAATGCCTATCTAAAACTACTGTCATGCAATGGTGCCATGAAACATTGTGACAGCCCTGTGGTCTCCTAACCCGTCCTTTTGAAAGAAGATCTTACATACAATTTAAACATAACAAATACTGAAAATACCTGTGTTTCAACCTCCAAACTGCTGGTTTTTTTCTTTAAGCCTAGTTTTGATTTCTGTAATATGTGATAAGAGAAACATTCTTCCTTTATTCTATCATAGTTTTTATTTTCTGTTCTTTCTTGTCACTTTCCTTAATTGAAATTAAAGAAGCTATAGCCTCCAAGAGCACGACTGTTCCTTGTGCATGAAAACATAAGGCTCTTCTAGGTTCTCACAGTGGAGTGCACTGTGACTGCAACGCACCAAAAACTCTCAGAAATTAAAAGCAAATAAACAAACTGGCTTTATGTTAAACAAAACAATGGACAACTCCTATTAACGTATCAGAGCAAGCCTGCAGAAGAGATACGTTCCCTGATTTTTGCCGAACTCCCCTCTTCTCTGCTCGGCAAGAAAAGTAGTACTGTGCTGCGTTTTCTTGATCAGTGACCATGTTATCTAATGATCCTTTCTCTCCTACCATCATAAAATGTTACAAACAAGTAACTTAGCAAAAGGCTCTCCTTGCAGTTGCCCTCACATCGGGATGTATCGCTATTAGTCACATAACTCACTCTAGATATTATAGTGGAAATAGCACTAGCCTGAAATTATCACAAAGGTTTTTTTCTCCCACAGTTGAAATCAGCATGATCACTGACTGTGACCAATAAAATAATTAGTTCAGCTTCAGCTGTAAGCCTTTGGTAACAGCAACAGGCAAGTCTATTGTCTTTGCCTTTGAAGTGTCGGCACAGACATCAGGGCTCTTTTTGTACAAATACAAAACAAAAATGGTGATCCTTGCCTCTAAGTTCCCTGCTCTTAGCATAGGTATCAGTGATGAAAAATGTCAGGTTGGTTTCCTAAGTGCTTTGCCCAACACTCTATAATATCTAACTGCACCAGTGATAGCAAACCACACCTGTCTGCAAAAGGAAGTACTTAAGGTAGGAAATCAAACACTTCCAGATTTTCTTTTAATCCCTAGCAGCCCACCTGTGAACATTTTTGCAAGCTGAAAAAGAATGAAGACAAAACATGCCACTTCCATTTCCTCAAATCAGGAAAATTACCCAAAGATAAGTTTAGATGGCCAGAGGGGTTCAGAACTTTCATGACATTTCTTTAGGGGCTTGCTGGGTAAGCAAAACTCTCTTTCATTTAACAATGAAA
>NW_010395446.1:0-17612 GCF_000710305.1 Buceros rhinoceros silvestris | reverse complement strand
AGAGTGTTACCTCCGGTGGCCTTTATGGAAGTTCTCTACCTTCGTAAAAAGGTTCAATGGCTTGCAAAAGACCCCAGAACTCTCAGATTTGGAACGTATTTTGCAGACTAGGGCAAATCCTGTTGCATCTCTGAAGGAATTGCAATGGTAATGGTACAGGAAAGGAATTCAGCGTGAGGGCAGAAATACTTCATGTAACTGCTCACATCAGCATCTAAGGCATTATTCTACCTAACTGTTCCTTTGCAGCTCATACAGCCCCTCAGAAAGCTTCAGTGCACGTGGATGTATAAAGGGAAGGTTTCTTATCTCTACAGTTTGCAATTAGTTCTCTCTTTCCTAAAGCCTCCTGCCTTAGTAAGGTTACACCCTCACATAACTAAGTTAAAAATAGAAATAAGGTTCAGAAATGCTTGCTGAAATGCCAGGAGTTTATCTGAGCTCACAGTATTTCTCATGAGAGGTTATCTCTTTGATCCTCCCTCTGACACCTGGTTGCAGCTGTGGCTAATTCTTGAGCTATAGTGCAACATGCAAAAGGAATGCAGGGCCCAGCACTCTGAGGTGCCATGACAACAAAAACGCAGTCCGCAAACACTTACATTTTTGTGTAAGTTCCTTATCAACATGAATCCTCATGACCACAGTGTGGAAGGACTTTCTCTACAGGTAAGGACCGCAGAGAACAATTCCGCAAGGCTGAGCACCAGCACTAGGAAATGATTACCAAGTTCTTCTGCAAATCTTACTGTGACTGCATGAATTTCTTTTAGCAGTTACATCACCTCTGGGTGATGTTTTAATGCAGCGCTTGTCATACTCAAAAAATTCCCCTTTCTACAAACAGAGAAGTCAATTTTATTTAACCTCAAACATACTGGTAAACCTTCCAAAATGAAGTAATTCCCTGGGTTTAGGAGTACACTTCCCTGAACAGTGATTGAACTGTTCAGTAAGAGGCAGAAGCCTGCTGTATATTGCAGAATTGCACCAAATATTGCATTAGGATAATTAAACAGCTTTAATGAACCCAATATTCTAACTTAACCTCAAGTTCAATGCCAGTTTCTGTTGCAAGGTAGCTAAAACCTTATGTTAGATACTTAAACATGAATTAACAGGCCTGAAACAAAAGACGACATATGTGCTAGTAAACGAGTGCAGAGACAAAACCACACAGCAAGTGCTTACACCCACACGGAGAACTTCTCTTCCAGACCAAAACAGGGTATTAGCTGATGGGATGGGATGGGATGGGATGGGATGGGATGGGATGGGATGGGATGGGATGGTGGGATGGGATGGGATGGGATGGGATGGGATGGGATGGGATGGGATGGGATGGGATGGGATGGGATGGGATGGGATGGGATGGGATGGGATGGGATGGGATGGGATGGGATGGATGGCATGGCATGGCATGGCATGGCATGGCATGGGCAGTGACATTCCCTGAACTATACACAAATTCTGTTTGGGAAAGCATTAAGATATATCACTATGGGACTGTGTCGAGTCCTTGTGGAGTTTATTAACATAGACATGGTTTATGTATCTAACTTCACAAAGCCATATTTTTAATCGTATCCATCTGTCAATAGTGTTTCTCCAGAGCCACAGTACATGTTCAAGGCTTTGCTATTTTGAGGTGGTTTATTCTGAGAAGCATATGTCCAAGACTATTCTATGGCCATCAGTACCTCCAGCCTATGGCCATAATACCAAACTCCCTTACGCTGTGAAATGCAACGTCCCTGTACAAATTTCTCATTTGGAATGACCTGTGATAACTCTGAAATTGTGCCCAGGAATTGCCAAGAGCTGCTTGGGTCTGATCTGGGTCTGACCTGGGTCAGATCTTGCCAAAAAAACATTCTAAGAATTTAACAATAGACAGGATCTAGCTCCCACATCCATGGATATAATCTGGTATGGCTTAATTTATGAATATAGATGTAGCCAGAGAGGCTGCTGTTATCCATACATACATGCCAGTACTAGCTACAGGCAGTCAAACACTATACAAAGCATTCCTTCAGTGATCTCGGTCCCTGTGTTCAATTTCTACAGAACAACTCTGTTCAAGAATTAATTATATTTAAAAAAAAAAAGCTAACATAATCTTTTTCTATACATGGAACTTTCTCTACCCTGGACTTTTTATTAGCAACAACAAAATTAAATGATTTGTCTTTTTTAAAGCTAAATATTTGCTTGGACATTTTAAAATAGATGAAGCACATGCCATCTATCACAATAAAATACTTTGAATACACTAACATGTAAAAAGAACACCTTTAAGATTCAGAGTTGAAAATCAAAGTCTCATGAATTCTGTGGGAAGATTGCTACATACTGCAGTAAATACAGATGATCGCTTGCGGTTCCAGCAATGTTAAATTTCCAGTAGCGCTATCAGTTAAGTGGGAATTCCTCCAGATTTGCAGAATTGTGTCTGAGAGCCAAATTCAGACCACAGTATTTTTTAGAATATTTTTATAATCATGCCCAAATACCTGGCATGCAAACAACCAAGATAAGGGAATTTTCTACCATTTGTTTAAAATACTATACGCTCTGAGTATAAGAGCAATATACATTGTCTCTGCTTTAATTTTAACACTAAAAATACACAGGTTTTAGGCCAAGCGTTTTATACATATCATATCGTTATCAGCCAAGAGGAAAAAAACAGACATAAATTACAGATTCTAATTGGCACATTATTATATTTTGTGTAATGAACATTGCAGACTGAGAAAGGATCCTAAAAGGGTAACTGGATCATCTGATCCAGCAGAGATGAAAATTTACAAAATTGTATTACATAATTGCAGCATTGGAAAGATCACTCCTATATTATAACACAGACCATATTATACTATACTATAGGCTATTATTTTACACACTGTGTAACCACTAAGGGGGTAGTAATCAGTAGTCCCCTTTCAAAATAAGAGAATGCTTTGAGTAAAACTTTGAAGCAGTCTTTGCTGGTTCTAGTTCTCTTCAAGGAACAGAATATGCTTCCTAGATGTACAGACTTCATAAAGCTGAAAAATTTTACTGCAGGACAGAGCTAATAATCCAAAATTACTTTGACAAAATGGAGAAGCAGTCTCAAAACACAGGTACAAGTGCAGAATATTACTTTTCAGGAGTAATAATCATCTGCAAAAATACAGGTATGGGGATAACTGAAGACAGACTCCTTAAAAAAAAGGTTTAGCACTAAAGCAAATATTAAGATGGAAAATCAGAACTGTCATGCTAGTGGAGGAAAGTCATAGCGGTATATATAAACAGAAATATGCCTCTAAAAACATAAGGAAGTAACATTTCTGTTCTTCTTTGCTTTGGTAAGACTTCAGTTGGACAACTATAACAAATTTGATTGTCAGCATTACAGTAAAAGCATAACAAAAGCACACAATGTAAAAGCTACCCTCTACAGTTGTTCCACAGGATCCCTTTCTGAGCTGTGATATTTAATTAATTTTATGACCTGAATTTCAGAGATGTTTGTTTAAAGAGGATGCAAAGAACACTCACAGTGTCAGTAATATCTTCTGGCCATTGCTTTTTATGAGTAAGATAAATTGTGTAAACATATAAACACTGCTCCCTCTCTTAAGTACTCTTCCAGACTTGAGCTGAGTAGCCCATGTGCTGCCTTCAACAGGATAAGGCCAGAGCTAAAAATGAAGCAGATCCCAAAATTGCTTTCATTAGCCCTGGAACCCCAAATCCTCACAATGCTTCTGTTAGAAAAGTGAATATTAACTAGGTTGCAAGTTCTCCTCAGCTGAATACATTGTCCACTTAATTTTTTTATTGGTATTTATATTAAAAATAGCAATAAATAAAGAAATAATGCAGTTCCTTTGAACTCTATTTCTGACATGAGACAGATCTTTCATTCTGATTGCTAAATGAGCAGGTTTCTGATGGTTTTTTTCTTTGTTTAGGGCCCCGAAGCATTCTGGATCCCTGGGACAGTGACAAGAGTCCCCACATTCTTACTTTTTGTGTGTAGACCTTTGACAGCTTGCAGAGAGGGGCAGTTAGAGAGAAAAGAATGTGTCAGTGCACTGAGCATCTCCCTCCATTGTACAGTCTCTTGAACAAGCCATTTCAGTTTTCCATGCTAACGTGTATGGATTTGTACAAAGGACAGAACTATATCTGTTATTACACAGGCATGAATATTTGTGGCTTCAAACCTTCAGTAATGTCATAAATTTCACTCAGCAACAGCCAAGTACTTCAATAAAGCCAAACTTAAGTATTGAAAAGGAAGCACACATTCACCTTGTGTTTGAGGTGTAAATACAGAGAAGTGTTAAGTTCTCTTCAGGAGGAGAGGGAGATTATTTCCCTCACTGACGACTCCCGCTTGGGAGTTTACAGATGTTTAGCATTTTTCAAGTTTTTGTCCAGTAATAGCACAAAAACTGTAAATACAGCTCAGTATCATGCACACATTTGCTCTGCTTTGTGGATGAATACTACATACAGTGGAAGCAGTGAGCTCTATAATGGCAGACTCTAGCAGAATGAAATATGGTTTCATGCATATTCATTTCCCCTTTCTTTCTTCCTTGGATTTTAAATCAGTGCACTAAAAGGACAGATTCTCCCTGTATTGCAGGACTTTTGCTAATACATTAGCACTTACAGAGTCACAGTAGTAATTCTTTTTTCTCCCTACCTCTTTTACAGGTAACCATCTCCAGCCAAACGTATTCAAAACAAAACCAAATTCTGCCCTAAATTTTTCAAAGCCACTTTGCACCTACGTGCCTTTACAATAAGATAGGCTTGTCAGTATGTCAAGTATGGAGCTTTAAACTCTGGGGTACTTTGGACCAAGTAGCTTTTCTGCTCACAAGATACTACTACATCTGGCAGTGCAATGACCCAAATGTTTGTATTGATACTGGCCAGACCCTCACCACTGTCGCAAGTTAACTATTTTCACTGGAGTGAGAGGACATTTTTACTAAACACTTGTTACTAAAAGCCCTAGCAAAGAGTAGGGCTTTTCACAGCAAGATGATAATCCACTGGGTTTGCAAGTACATGGAACGGCCATCATTTGCACATTCTGCAGAGTGACCAACGTGAAGGGTGGAGTTTCAAAGTAATAAGCAGAGAGGCAAAAAAGGCAGATGGATGGATATGATGGCAAGCTGCAGCCTCTCCCACACACAAATTATTTCTCTTACCCCTGTTCAGTGCAGTCTCCAGGTTCAGTCAGAAAGGGGAAATACTAAGATGCTTTGCAATGCCCTGACTTTAACTGTGACCACACTCAGCCTTCTGCTGCACATATGAATCAAATACAGCCGCATACTGGACTGTATGAGCAAAAGTATAGTCAGCAGAGCAAGGGAAGTGGTTATTCTCCTGTATGCAGCACTTGTGCAGCTGCATTTGGAATATCGTGGTTTCATTTTTGGTCCTCAGCACAACAGTGACAAGGGCAAACCAGAGAAAGCCCACCAGCTGGCTACTGTAATGGTTAAACATGTGGAGCAGTTGATGTACAGAGATGTTAAACGAACCACATTTGTTTAGCGTGGAGAAAAGAAAGCTGCAGGGGGGACATGTAACAGTCTTCCATCTCTGAAAGGGAGTTCATAGACAAGATGGAACTAGGCTCTTCTCAGACTTGGTACTCTTCTCAGTGAAAGCGCAAGAGGCTGCAAGCTGCAATATGGGAAATTCCTATCATATATGAGGAAAAAAATCCACAGTGAGGGTAACTCGTACAGGCTGTCCAGACAAATTGTGTGATTACACATCCTTGGAGACAGTCAGAACTCACATAAACACAGCCCTGAATGATCCCCATCTTCCTTCAAAGATAGCTCTGCATTGAGCAGGAGTTTGAACTAGATAACCTTCAAATGTCCCTCGCAAACTCTGTTTTTTCACGAGTCTCTGATTCTAAGTATTTACCACGAAAACAGGCACACATGACTTACAGCCTGTTTACTTTCAAAGCAACTATTATGGAACAGCATGAATGTCAGTGCACAGGGACAGAACTTTGGAGGCAAGATTCTGCATGTGGCTGAAGAAAAAAGGGTTAGGCCTTGATAGACAGCAAAACTCTATGAGCCAGTCGTAATTAAAAGCTAATGTTAACTGAGCTGCTATGCAAAATGCCTGAAGTAACAGCAGAAGACCTTAAATTAACTAGGATGGGACTGAGGACAAAAAAAAAAAAAAAAAAAGTATTTGCAGAACACTCAGATTTTCCAGGCAGATAAATTGATGGAAGAGTGCAGCAAGAGATAGGGCCATTCCCTGAGGGAAGGCAAGCTGAGACCCAAGGGTGACTGCTCATCCAGCAGTGCTCTCATTAACCACTGCACAGCCTCACAGCATCTGTGCAGCAGTGCTGGTAACAGGGTGTGAGCTCAGTCCCAGACATAGCGAGGACATGAATCAGGTCCATGGTCCATCCAGGTACCAAAGGAGACTAAGGACAGAGACAGTACTGGCAATAAGGTTGTAGCAAAGGTCCAAGATCTGTCCAGGTGGCAGGACAAGAGACATGGCTGGGCACATGCCCATCTACAGCACAGCTCAGGTCAGGACTAGATGCCCAGACTGAGCTGAAATGGAGCCCTCGGGCATTGGTGGTGGTGGTGGAAGCCCCAGATAAGGCTGGTCAGGGCCATTAAAGCTTATTAGTGCTCTCTCAGAGCCCGACAAATTCATGTTTTAAAGGAACATCTCACCTAAAGCTGTGTGGCCCCAGTCTGTAATTATCAAATCATGTTAAGAAAAAAAAAGTTTGGTGAGTCTGAAGAGCACTTACCACAATGCAGCAGAAGGTGAAGTACATTTCTTATCAAGAGAAAAATAACAACAAAGTGTGATCACATTAAATAAACTTTCCTTCTACTTAGTAATAAACCATCTCATGTTGACAAGACTCCTAAATTCCTGAGTATCCTGCCTTCTGCATTTATAGTGGTACAAGTCTCACACGTATAGTCTCACACGTCAAACCTATTCACTATAATATTAGAAACTGATGGGCATCATGACTCTTTTTCTCCATTCCAGTTTGTGCATTGTGGTCACACTTCAAGAGAAATTGAAAATGTTATATGGGCCAATTTCATTTCAGACAAGTGCACACACGATAAATTTGATGAGCTGTCACAGATTTCTCAACCTATTTAAGAATAACTTCCACAATGTTAAATAAGCTTCCCCAGAAATTCCACACACTCCATCAATTGCTATACTCAATACCAATAGATTAAATGCTGAGTACCAGCTCTGGCACTGGTTGCAAATGTGACTTTTACTATATCCCCTACACGTCAAAGGAAGTTTTCACATATCTTAGCAGCATCATTCCTAGCAGTAGGAAGTTCCTCCTGCCCTCCATACTATATATAGATTTTTGTAATCATCTGGTATTTGAATCTGGTCTTCCAACAAGCAAAGCACCTTCACTTTTTATTGACATCCCTGAAAATTGTGCATACTGTGAATTTCCATGAAACAACCCCAAACTCCTATGTTTAAGGATGGTTCTTAGATGTTATGAAATCAGTGACAGTATCCTCCCAAGACACCCTGAAAATTTAAAAATTGTTAGTTTGAGTCTATGCAGAACTCTTGCCATAAAAGAAAGCAATGATTCCCATCACGAGACAAAGTTACCACCAGTAAAGGTGAGCATATGGTTAATGATCCAAGAACTGCTTGAAATCTTTACTGGCATTTTAGCAACAGCTTCTGTATAATTTTCTTTTAGCAAAACTTACAAACTGAACCAAGTCTTCTATGTTTTAGCAAATAAGAAAACTAGTTTGTAATTTCCTAGCTACTTAGAACTTCACTGTACTTACTATTGTTATTGTTGTTGTTACTACCATGGAGCTGTATGGCATATCACCTTTCTTCATCTCGAAGGCAGGTATACTACTCATCAGGGGAGAGGAGAAGTCTGCGTTCGCAGTGGGCACCAATGCTCTCACTGAGTTTCTTCAGGTGCCAGAGAGCCCACTGGTTCTAGAGTCCCCACCTGCCACAACCATACAAGATCATTCACCGGCTGTCTGAAGTATCTTGTCTCCATGTCAGGCAGGAGTGTGTTGGTAACCATCCAGTGTGGCAGAATTTCCAGCCCCACTATGAATACCAGCAGTCACTGAAACTGTGCCAGAAGCTCTCCCTCCACTGGGAACATTGCTGCTGCTGCTTTTCCTTCTGTGCTTCCAATACATAAACACGACATTCATTCACTAAAAGACAGTTTGCAACAGTGCAATTAAAAGTTAGATTTTAATTGTTATGTTTCTCATCAACTGAAATCAACATCTTCCGCACAAAACAATTTTTCACTCATGCTTCCTTCAGGCCACTTTTATTTCTCAGTGCTAGCATGTCATTCTGTGGTACTGGTATGCTGGAATCCTGGTATCTGCATTTAATTGCAGAAGCACTTGCCGTTTCCTAAGATCAGAACCCATAACAATGGTCAGTACCCAGTGAATGACTCACCCTCCACACTAACCTTTCAACAAGTCCCTTTTCAGAGGGACACTTGCTCTTCTCTGTAGGGATAGCTGCATTGTCTTGTATCTAGCCACTGTCCCCTGCAGCCAAAGGTTGGAGCTATTCTTCGACTTTCTTCCCTACAAAAGAAACAGTTATCTCAATATCCATGTCACTCAGCCTTCTGTGTTTCCCTCCTGGTCCCTTAGCAATTACTGCATCAAATCTGGGGTTTTGCCGGAAGCGTAAAAATCTCTGTTTAGCCCTTTGAGAATTTTGTGCTCTTGGCATAAGGGATTGCCTGGAAAACACAAGTGAAGTCTACAAAAATGAAGCAAATGCATTATTATTCCTACTAGTCTCATAGTATCACAGCAATTACAAAAGACTTTACGTTCCTCTCTTCCACCATTGCACACTAAAGCAGGATCACCTGTACCTGGATTATTCTTGGTAGACGTCTCTTTAATTTGTTCTTAAATGCCTTCAGAGACAGAGATGCCATGACCTTCTCCAGGCAGCTTCTCCATTTCTTTACTATTCATACTGCTTTCTAACAGTAATGTTTTCCATGGTGTCTAACCTGAATTTTCTAATGTAATTTAATACCTTCTCATTGCATACATATATCATAGGCACAGAGAACAAATTATTTCCTTGACCTTTGCTGAAGACCTTAATTTATTTGAAGTTTGACACTCCTTTCCCTGTCTTTTTCACCTGATAATCCTCTCTTCTTTTGTTTAAATAACCCTTGTTTGTTCAGTCTTTCCTTGAAGGACATGTTTTCTAGACCTCTGATCTTTTTTTATGGATCTCCTCCTGAATTTCTCCTTTTCTTCTTCCACAAACTGGAAGCCTCTGTTTCTGCAGAAACCTTACTAATGATGTGTAAAGATTAAGGATTACTTCATACATCTTGCAAGCTGTATTTCTCTTCCTCTGGGCATCTTCATCTAAATGAGGTGTAGTAAGTATGTAGGCATCATCTGTATGATGTGCAAAAAAAGTAGCAGAATAACAAGTCATTTCCATTGGTTTTCTTTCAGCAGCTCTTTCTTAGTCTCAGGTTTATCTAGCATGCCATCATTTGACTTATGAAAGCAAAACACAGGGTGAAGCCCTGGACAAATTCCAGTAAAGATGAGACTAACTGTAGCACCCAATAATAATACAATTTTCAGAGGCTAATCTAAAGCCAACACTGAGGAGACACAGAGAGGTGTGAGTTACAAAGACACATCCATAACTGAAATTTTTGGTTAAAAAGCATGGAACTTGAATTTTAAAGGTAGCTGTTCTCTCCTGGCTATGTGAGAACTACATGGAGGTAGTTCTGCTGGGAAAGTACTAAATCATGTTTGGAAGGTTTGGGTTAGAAGGGACCTTCCAGGATCATTTCGTTCCAAAACCCCGGCCATGAGCAGGGACGTCTTCCACTAGATCAGGTTGCTCAAAGCCCCATCCAACCTGGCCTTGAACTCTTCCAGTGATGGGGCATCCACAACTTCTCCAGGCAACCTGTTCCAGTGCCTCAACATTCTCATCATAAAAAATTTCTTCCTTATGTCCAATCTAAATTTACCTTCTTTCAGTTTAAAACCGCTGCCCCTTGTCCTGTCACTATAGTCTCCTGTAAGTATTGAAAGGCTACAACAAAGTCTCCCCAAAGCCTTCTCTTCTCCAGGTTAAACAACCCCAATTCTCTCTGCTTTTCTTCATAGCAGAGGTGCTCCAGCCCTCTGATAATTTTTGTGGCCCTCCTCTGGACCCGCTCCAACAAGTCCATGTCTTTTTTACACTGGGGGCCCCAGAGCTGGACTCAGTACTCCAGGTGGGGTCTCAGGAGAGTGGAGTAGAGGGAGAGAATCACCTCGCTCAACCTGATGCCCACAATCACTACAGCTCCAAACGAAATGTAGTGAAATTCACACCTGGCTTAGGCCATTTATTCCAATTCATAAGAAAGGGAGCGCCTGAACACGTCATTCCCACGTGACTAGAAAAATAAGGCCTTAGGATCTGGTAGACCAAAAGAAATATTGCTCATGGGACTACACAACCAACAGTAATGACAGAAATTTTGGCAGCAGCTGAATACAATTTGCAAAATGAATGCTACAAAAAAGACATGTCCTCTATTATTTTTGCCAACTTTTTAATTAAAAAAGTGAGTCATACTTCATGTAAATGTGCTCCCTAATTTTACTGACTCACTGGATTTAGTGAGCAGAAAAAGAAACCTGTTATCTGAAAAGTTCATGAACTTTCACACTCTGGTTTAAGGCCCATGGGCTAGACTTGTTAAAGAAACTGGAGACCGGAACCTAAACATTTGATAACAGGTTCTGGAAATGGGAACCCAAGTTTTAAATCTATAATCTCTATGCAGAAAGCTAAACGTTTATAAAGGATCTTTAAAATTAAATACCATTGCCTATAGCTCATCAGTAGGACTTCATCAGGGTAGATCTTTAAGAAAGCCTCCTTTTTTCTGGAATTGGATCCTTGATTGGGGGCCACAGGTATGTAGTACCAGGGATCCACAGTTCAGTGCCGCCTCCTAAGCAAAAGCATAATTATTTTTCAGCTACTAGGCAGGAGTCAGTCTTTTCTTTCAAAAGAAGGCTGAAGTAGGAAGGGTCCACAAAACAGGAACCGTGAATTCAGTTCCTTCCTGGTGGCATGCTGCAGGAAGGAGGCTGCACTGCCTGCTCTTCCCTGTCGAAGTTGTGCCATTATTCAGCAAAGATGACAGAGATGAAATCACAGAATTAAAAAAAACAAGACAGCAGGAACACAGCTCATCCATATTTATATACATGAGTAGGCAGAAGCATAAGCAGGAAGTTATACAATGCATATGATACATAATGTAATATTTCTAGCAAGGTAGACAGCCTAGTGATAAAACTACTGAGATCTAAAATCCTTCTTGGAGTCCAGCTTGCAAGAGAGCAAGCAGAGTTCACTCGGTGACATTCCTACACGCAGTGGAGAACCAGGTGCTAGCAGGGAGGATTTAAACCCTGACTCACCCTCCCTTATTCCAAGTGCCTTAATCACTGACTAAAGAACATGTCCTTGATTAATGTATCTAACAAAGCCATTTCCAATTGTGGGAAGCATGGACAAAAATTTTAAAAATACATATTTTTAGTTAGTTTCACTCAAAAGCATTAATTTCATGTAGTTTGAGCCTATATTTCTCAACACAAAAAGTTATTTCAAGAGATTTCCACGTCGATTGACTCTTCATCAAAGGTGGAGGACACATCTTTTTCTACGCTGGAATCAACAGTTACCATGATGTACAAAGATAGCTGCATGGTATCTTTCTGTGGACCTTGCATCTAATTGTCATCCACAAATGTTACTCCATCCCTCAAATTATTCATTAAAATATTCAAAATACCAGATCTAAAACAGAACTCACGGAACTTTGATTTAAACTTAAATCTTTTATAACTGGAATGCGAAACATGTTCTGATATATGTCTGCCCCCACATATTTTCAAGAAATAACTTATGTCAGGTAAAAGTATATCCAGTACAATATTATTTTCCATTATAATTTTGATTTCATGTTATAAAATTAACTTTTTAAAAATGTCCTGACTGAAAAAATAAATTATAAGCTAGTGTGTAATCACCAGAAATATCAGTTCCAGCTTAAGTAACAGGTTAAAATACTGAAATTGTGAGAGAAGTGTACAGGTTAGGGGAACAAAAATTGATTCCAGAAAAGGGTATTAATTGTGAAGGAACTGAGATTTGAGAATGAAGAATTTTGAACTTGTTTCTATTATTATCTTGATGTAGCTTTCAGAGAGTCACTTTATCTTTTCTAGTTACATTTCATTGGTGAAACGGAATAAGGGTATTTCCTCACTTTACAGAAGTATGAATAAGGATATATATGTTGGTGAAAAGGGCTGTTATGTAACTGAGTGATGAGGAAAATTCTTTAAGTAATTAAAAGAGAATTTTCATTCATTTTCTTCCTTTCGACTAATGTTCAATAGCTCAGTTGTCAGCAACAGAATATTTGTCAACGAGCGAGATAACAACCTAGCAACCAGAGACTTAGAGAAACAGTTTAACTTCCACATCCTGTCTCTGCATTGGCACACTCAATACTTTACAGTAGCTTGGCCAAGGAAAAGTGACTGATATGAGCAAAAGAAAAGTTGTTCTAGTGAAGTTCTTTTCTGCTTCTGAGGAAAGCACGCTGAATTTGCAGGAAGCGCAGACCTGACATGGGATTTATTTGCCTGAGTTAACAACCGGCAGGCCGTTAAGGTGCGTTTCTCTGCCTACAGTGCCTGTGCTGCTGCATGTGAGTCAAGTGTAACCAAACTCTATCTGCCAAAGGCTGTAATAGAACAGGTTGTGGTGCAGGAAGGAGATACACAAAGCCACCAACAAGAAGCTGAAAAATGTAACCCCATAACCCCATTATTAAGAGATATGCCTCAGCTGGAACTCGGTGAACTTTGGGAAGATAAAATACAGAAAAGTGAAGGTAAAGATGAAAGACAGTATGAAAATGCCTTTATATGTGGCTAGGTCTGAACTACTCTGTAATAAATGCAGTTCTTAACATCCATCAGATCATCCAAAAGACACCAAGACTAATGATTTCCTTATTTCACAGCCTTCATTAGACAAGATACCGTGTACCTGTATATATTGTGAGAACGCACCTTTTATTCCAGAAATGCCGTCTTCCCCCTCCCTACTGCCGTAACTCGAGTGCCAGCAGTTGTAGAAGGTTCTGCATTGACTATTACTTGCTTTTGTCTCTTTCATTTTTAAAATTTTTAAAAAAGGTAGAAGGTATTGACCAGAACCAGGGTTTCAGAGTTCCTTAATTTTTACACAGGCACATTCACATGAGATCCTTCTCTTGGACTTAGGATTTGTGAAATTAGATGGGTGATGTTTAATGGCTTAACAGGTAAAGGTTAAAAGGTTGTTCAATAACCTGCTTCGCCACTATTTACTATCTTCAAGTGGTGTGAATTTACCTCTCATTTTCATCTACCACTGTCACATAAAAACCAAACCAAAACATGAAAATTGTCACTAATAATGCAGGACTTGCACTCTCCTGAGTTCAGATGTCCCAGTACTAGATTAAAAAATCCAGATCTCAACACCTCACAGATATGCTAACAGAAGCAAAACTTTTTGTTAATTTGAAATTTAATTTAAAAGTCAGGAGAAAGCATGCTGACAGTTACAGTGCAAACAGCACAAAGAAAATACGTCCCCATGTTTTTGTGACATATCAGGGACTGTGAGAGCAAGTAAGGGAGTAGAGCTTCTGTTAAAGGAGATTTAGAGGTTTTCCTTAACAGAATGGCTTGGATGCACAGAGATGAAACCACAGACTGAGCATTGGAGCTATCCTGTTTATCAGTGCATATGATAAAAGTCCTGCAATAATAAGGTTACTTTAGTGCTGGGACTCTCATGGAAAAGAGTGCTGGTCATCTCAAATGTCGCCTAGAGTAAGAAAGACAGAACCAACGGAGTGGTATATTTGTTCCACATCACGTGGGTAACACTATTGATCTCTCTCGTACGTCTGCTTTAGTACAATGTTTAATTACACACTGCATACAGTCCTTCCCAAGCTGTGCTGAGGATCAAATCAAGGCAGAATACTGAAGGAGGCTCTTACTTGTAGCAGTCTCATTTCCTGAGGGAATAAGGAGGTCTCTTGTGAATGAGTCAGGGTACTTCTGGAATAAAAAAGCTGATCTCAAGCTTAAGGCAACTGAATCTTTTGCTTAGCTTTTTTTTTTCCTGCCTTCCAGCAACTGTCTTCTGTCTTTGATTCTTTCACAGAATTCCGGTGTGATGCCAGGCTCCCTCTTTCTTTGCTAAGTATTTTACAGATTATCACTAAATGCTTTTCTGTCCCATACCAAGCCAATTTGGAAGATCTGTTTCAAAGACAAGAGAACTTCATACTTTTTCAGAAAAAAAGGCTGTCAGTATGTTCTACCTGGAGAAGACAAATGTATTTCTCTTTTACTTCATTCCTAGTAAAAAATTCCTTTGTTTTGAATGAAAAATTCCAAACAAAAATCAGGAGGAGGCTGACACTCAACACTTAGGCTTATGACTGCATTAGTAAATCAAACGCTCCAGAGGAAGTTCTCTAGCATTGAGTAGCCAAGTATGACAATATGGTTTGCAGACATACCACTAGATTTTCTTACATCCCAAAACAGAATGGCCACAGCCTGACTGCCTCCCTGGCTTGTGCTGACCAAACTATGTCCAGGCATCAGCTGGGAAACTGATGGGAAAAAAATTTGCCAGGACCCAGGCTAACAATTAACAGTATAGGCAGTAAAGTGGCCTGGCTGTGCAGTGTAAACATGCTCCAGGTTTCAGCCTGGATGGGTACAAGTAGTAGAACTGCAAACAACTAAGAATAGCATCTGATCATGGAAGTATGATACTTGTGCAATAACAGGCAGTGACACAAATACTTACCATCCTGCCCTAAACTACTTCTTTGGGGGCCTTTTTCAAATGTCATTTTCATACTCTCTTCATGAAGTTGCCATATGAGTTTTATAACTTTTAATTGAAGCACTCTAGGATCAGATCATTCGTTATTTCTATTTCATTCAGGTGGTTTTTTTTTAAAAAAAGAAAGGAAACACGTATGAATTTATGTAAGTAGAACAGTTTGAAGTCTGCTTTCCTGTGACAATGTCATGTGAAGTGCTGTGGGTGATTTACATTGATTCTGCATTTATCGTTTAACACCAGTATAATTAGAAGGATTTATTCCATGAAATGGCAGTAAAGCTATATTTGTATTAAGTACTTGATTAAATCTCTTCCTGAAGCATTTGGTGTTTAGACATGGTAATAACAGGATAGCAGATTTAAGATTGTTTAAACACTGTAATTCCTGTGTTGCTGTTCTTAATACACAAACTGTATCAACCTAACATAATAAAAATACCACACAGCTAAACAGCACTTTCCTCTGTGAAAGGTTGCCTAAACATTTTACAAACTGTCCATAATTTTTCACTACAGGTATAAAGGCTTCCTGGAATTGCTTCTGGCATTTCATTAATGGCAACAGGTCAAGTCAGTCTGAGTCAGAAAATAATATCATAGTACTCAAAATGGGCAACCGTTTACATATCCAGAATAAAGTTTTCTGAATTAGACCTCAAGGCATTCTCTTGAACTAGGATTTCAGAACTTTCAAAAAAGGGCAGGGATTACTTCACAAGCAAAATAACTTAGGACCACACTTTTTATCAGCTATTCCTCTTCACTGGCACAATAGCCTTCCTCTCATTTTGGGGGTCTCATTTATTGCTGATTCCTTAGCTACATGATCACTTCTGGGGTGGATAGCACTCACATGTAAAACCTGAATATATGGCTGCTAGAGCTGCACTGTCTTCTGATTCATCTGAGTAACAGCAGAATCAGACTTGCACCATCATCACCAGCAGTATCCGCAAGACTCTAGTTTCTTCTCACTGTGCTGGACGGACTGTAAAACCAAGTAAACAACTTGGTTGCTGGGAGTTGGTAATAACATAGTACGAAGTGACACATAGCAGCTACAAAACAAAATTACTGAAAAAGATAGCTAATATTTAGATAAATGTTGGAGTGTTCTTTAATTAGAATTTAAAACTTTTAACAATAACCCCTAAATGGTGTAATATGCTTGACACTTACATGCCCTTATGCTAACACATGGGTAGTTTTCATAATGCATATGGGAAATGACATCAGTAAAAAAGCACGTATGAAAGTTATTCCAGAGAAAAGGCAGCTTTAGAGCAGAATACCATGGGCAATGGTGGCCCATGGAAGTTTAAGTAAATTAACCAAGGACAGTAAGTGAGATAAGAGCTAAATGAAGAAGAAAATACGACATTGTACGTATAATATATGCAAACAGTGATAGCTTCAAAGAGGCTGGTTATGCAGCTGGCTAAATACAAATAACTGATTAAGGAAAAACAGTATTACATACCTCTCTGTTGCAAAAGTAGACCTGGGATGCAGCATTTAATTTTAATGAAAAATCTGAAACTATATTTATTATTTAAAACAAAAAAAAAAAAATCACAATTAATTAAATGTTATTTTCTGAGGACATTAAGCCAATGAGCTACAGTATTTGTACATAAACAAGGCTGTGCAGATCCTATTGCTAAGTATCTGCATGAGCTGATGTCTGCAAGTCAAGTGAAATCCTACTAATAATACTAATAATGAGAAAACTCATTCTTGTTTCCAGATGAGAGAACATGGTGGGGTGTTTGTCTGAGACATCAGACACACCACGACAATTAACAGTGTCACTTCAGAGCTCATTGAGTCTGAATGACATCTTCCAATACTCCTTTTATGCTTAATGCTTACTTGAGAGTGAGGTGGTGTGCAACATGTTACATCGTTTCTCTCTTCGAGTTACTTTATGGCACTTCACACTCAAGTATGCAAATATCCTCCATACCCTATAAAGCTTCAGGCCTGATTCTTCAAGTCCTTGTACCTTAAGAGCAATAACTGACTTCACAGCTCAAGAAAATAACTGATGACACAACACTCTTGGAGACTTTTCTGTACTAGGCTAGACACTGAAACCTCTCCAAGCCCATCCGTGCTAACTGATCTTGATTTCTGAGAACTATGGATTACTTGGGGATTACCATTATGTCCCAAACACACTGGAAATCTGCTTTCTAATCTAGAATTGCCAAGAAGCTTATCATGTTCAAAGGAAGACAGAAGACCAAGTTATGCAGTTATTTTTTGAAACTCAACTAAAATCATCATCCCAGCCAGGTAAGGGAGTTTGATTGCCAAGGGAACGTCCCCCATGACATTTCTGGCCTGCTTCCATCTCACACACCACTGTGGCACCATTAAATCATAGAATCACAGAATCATAGAATCACGTGGTTGGAAGAGACCTTTAAGATCATTGAGTCCAGTCGTACCCCCTACACTGCCAGGGTTCCTAAACCACGTACCTCAGCACCAAATCCATATGGTTTTTAAACACCTCCAGGGAT
>NW_010395445.1:23966-35631 GCF_000710305.1 Buceros rhinoceros silvestris | reverse complement strand
GTCCCCTGCCCTCAGCGAGGTACATCCGTCAAGCAGAGGGAGCGGCAGGCACGGAGGAGCGGTGCTGAAGGAAGGAGCTGAACGCGGCCATTAGGCAAAACCATGAAATCGAGACAAGCCGATGGTCACAGATTATGAGGAGGTGTAAGTGCGTGCGAGAAAGCGAGCACTCTGAAACTTCAGCCAAGAGTAGACTTGCAAGGGAAATCCAGCTTGTCCTGCTTAACCTGGTAAGAGATGTTGCCAAGTAGAGAGAAGAAAGAAAATGCACCTCGTGGTCGCTTTACATTCAAGTAATATGTAAGCTAGTAACCCCGTTTTAAAAGGGTGCCAAAGAAGCATTATGAAAGTAACTTCCAGGGATCTTTGCATTTAAAAATAAAAACAATATTAAAACTTAATCTAAAGTCAATCTGGCATCTTTTCAAGAAGCCTCTAGTAGAGTTGTGACTCATTTGTGGAAGAAACAAAGGCAATTTCAAGCTTGGAACTTACCTTGCTATCCATGGTACTTGAAGAGTAATCCACAATTCCTTTTGAGAAGTACATAACCTAACGGGGTCACTAACATGCAGGAAATACTACAATACATGTAATCATTCTAAACACAAAAGTAAAATCTGAGGGACCATGTAATTCTGCATGTTTAAAACAGATGTTGTATTTCACTATTCAACTACACTACAGGAAAAGGAAGCGGCACAGAAGTACTGCACATAAAAGGTAGGTTTCACATAAGCATTTTGACACAAATACCGAGTTTCAGTAGGTTGTACGCATATGAACTGCATTGAAAAGAACTCATTTGGGGAGTGGAAGTGATGCCTAACCATTAACCAGATAAAACTGTTATTTTAAGAGGCAAAAAAGAAAAAACAAACCAAACACGGTCATCCAGCTGTACCAGACTACTCTCTGTTTATATTATTGATACCAGTTTGATCCATAATGACATGCCTATTAACACCACCGTACGCCGCCCATGCGGTGTGGCCATGTACCTGTGTGTCAGTCGGCCTGTATGACCATCCAATGCTCCTACACAGGAAGATTTATACAACATGAAAAAGCCTGACCTTACCATAATATAAAAGCCAACAGCTCCCGGTTTTAAGTGTATCCACTTTCTACACTACTACTCCTGCAAACAGCTCTGCAGCATAAGTGAAAAGTACGAGAGGTCTAACGCTTCCCTCTCAGTAATAGGAAAGCATTAGTAGTAATAGAGAGGAATTCAGTAAGAAACTACACTTACTGTTCGGGGCCTTCCCCCGGCCCACAGCTAGAGCCACAACCATCTAGCTAAATCATTAACTTTTAGTGCAGGCTCCTGGTTAAAAAGAAGGTAGGAAGGAAACACCTAAAATCAGAAAGACTGAATCAGTATGTGAACAGGTTAAATATCCCATGAACAACAAAAGAAGTCCCCTCCCAAATTAACAGCTATATAAAAATATATTATTCTTGGTAATGGATCTTACTTGTTCATGGTTTCCCATTCCTCTTCAGTGCATGCTAATGAAGACAGCAATTCTTAGTATTCCGTACTCACGTATTCCAACTAACACGTGGCAGTTACACAGAACGACTATCAGGAAACTAAGGACATAGGTTAGGTTAAGGTGTTAAGCTTCGTTCTGCCACAAGGTCCAGATCAGTGACTGGCATACCCAGTGCTGTTGTATAAATATCGCTGTTTTTTCCCCTCTTTGCACTATGTGTAACTTTTGAAGTATCTTTCCATCACAGAATGGATCACACTTTGCACTGAATACCCAGTGGCAACATACATGCTTTCCTTATGGATCTCATTCTCTTCACTAACATAAAACACACAGCATGTATCAAATTGCATATTCAGACAGGGAAGTGTTGTAATGTTGGCAAAAAAGTCTTTTTCTACCCCAAATCTTCCAAGTGCATCTTGAAATAATTGTTATTGGATGTTGAAAGAAAAACAATAAAAGAAAGTTACTTTTTGTGTTGAGAATCTCTCAGCAGCGTGTAATTTGTGTTCTACCCCCCAGTGTCACAGAGACAAAATACATTGTTATCACCGAGAAGTACTAACACTAATTTGAGTAAGAAATAAACGTTACAAGTGACTTTATAAAGCAACACTGTGCATTCTGAAAGAGGAAGATTTGATGCGGTACTTGCGCAAGCCAAGTCAGAGATGCTACAAGTGAACACAGCCTCCTTCCACTACTGAAGAAAACATCAACTTCCACAAAATTAATATTTCTTTCTGCTTTTAAATACTGATTTACCTGGGTATTTAACACTCCAGCTTAAATTTTAGATGTCTTCCTCACCCAGACTCCTTTGGTCTCCTTAGGAAGAGTACAAGCTTATGTCCAATGCATAAATAACATAGACGAATATACAGCTTTAATTTAGGGCAGGAAAAAATAAGCTGAAGTTCCACAAGTTGAGCGTTCACTGAAGAATCTCAACAAGGATGTTAGGCAATCTGTCATCAGTGGCATTACAGTGCAGTGGCATTACAACACATTTGTCACACTTGGCTTGTTTAACTACTTCTAAACACAGAGAATGCTGTATTAGCCACACAAAAAGCACTCATGAAGTTCACTCTCCCCCTTCTCTGCATTTCCTACAAACAAAGCAAGTTTTGAGTTTATTCAGAATTTGGAGACTTTTTGGTAAATACTCATGCAAAACTGTGTGGAGAGAATAGGGAAGTAATTTCTTAGGGTAACAAGTTTCGGGAAAAAAAAAGAGGAAGGCTGTGCCATGTCACTACATAAAACAAAACATTCTCACACAAACTCAAGCACAACATAAAAGTAACATTTGAGCAAACAACATTTCGTGGTGAATAGTATTACAGGGATGAGAAAGAACATATTTGGATCACATCTGCATTTGCAGGCTTTAGTCACCTGATATAATGCAGGAGGTAGTTTTTAAAAAACCCACCCTTATTTGGGAACACTTGTTGATGCAGAATGCAGTGTTAAATATAATTGCATGTTGCACAAGACTCTGAAAGAATGTCAGCCCTTAAATCAAATATATACATTTTTAATATCTGAAATATTTACAGGGTGGAACCTTTACACGATCCCGTTTGTTAAGAACAGTGTTTTCAAGTGTCCTCTCCAGATACAAAGAACTAGTAACTCAAGGTCACAGTTATGTTTTCTGAACAGGTCAACCTGTATCCTTCAGTTAAATACAATATAGAGATACTGGAACACCTTTACTTAATTTGTTTGCTATTAAGAACTGTTTAAAAATTAAAAATGCTTAGACAGTTTGCTCCCTGGAACACAGTCCTCCTGCAATTGCAACAGCTCACAGCACATTATCAATTTGTCTTCTTACCCAGGTATGAGATAAAAAATGCAGTTTACAGTACATCTCATCATTTATACCATATCAACCTATTTATAAAAACCATACAAATGAGGCAGGAAAATATCACTCTGTGTGTGGACAACAGACTGCTTACAGTAGAAAACAAAAGTCAAGGCTAATTTAACAGTATGGATAAAAACAAAACTTCAGCTTTGTTTGAAAACTTATGGTTTAGTTTTTGTCAACTGCTATGGTCAGTTACATCCACATAGGTTGTTGGTGGTTTTTTCCTAAATACTAAGAAAATGTTTTAAAAAATAGTTTGTTTTAAAAAAATCCATCTGATTATTTTGGAGACAGAAGAGATAATAGGGAAGGGCTAAAATGAAACTGAGCAGAAGGTATCCTAAGTTTAAAAAAAAAAAATCATTAAATAGCACTTACTGAATTGAGGTCCTGCTCTTGTTTTAACTGAGCAAAGAATAAAAAACTTCCTGCAGTTTGCACTTTCTAGGAGAGAAGCAGAGGATCTGCAAGAGATTAAGTTCCCAGCTTCGTTAGTAATTCTAAACGGACACCAAAGTACCCAGACTACTGCTGGTTCACATCAGAATGAAATGTCTGAGGGAACTCCTTTTCCAGAGTCAGATGAGGGGAATGAAATGAATGCACAAAGCTGTTCAGTGAAAGCAGCTTAAGCCACTTATTTTTAAATTGTGTTCTGATCATTCTTTAAATAAAAAAAGGGAGTGTGGAAAAAAAAAAGAGCAGTGATAAATTTGCAGTAAAACAATTTGTCTTCATCTGTAACCGATACAGTTCCACATTAAGTGCAAATGTTTTGCAAAACAGGGGCTTTTCTTCTCTTAATATTTACAAGAATTGGACTAACATAACAAAATTACTAGAGAGCATGTACAGTAGCTGCAGCTTATAAAACATACCGGTAATTGTACCTTGTGAATTATAAAGAGAACCAATGCAGGATTCAGATAACTAACTGATAAGGGTTAAAGGGGGGCCTCAGAGCAGAGGACAAAAAAATTCACATTTTCTACATAAAAAAATACAGGTCTCAAGTCTCTGAGAACAGAGAAAATTTGAAGTCTTTGAATGATGGAAAAAAAAAAAGCGCCCAAAATTGAAATGAAACCCTAGAAGCAAGGAGAGTGCTTTATTTCACTAGACCAATCTTCTTCGCTTCTGTCTCGTATATCAACAACCTCCACATTTTGACTATGAAAACTTCAGCCTCTTCATCTAGTACCTGTAGGAAATACACATTGTATAGATTACTTTTTAGGTTAGGCATTCCAGTTATAAAGACTAATTCTAGACACATCAGAACTACAAAGCAGAGGTAGTATAATCCAAGTTAAGCCTTTGAGGGAGGCACTGGGTAGGTCTTCACTGCATTTGTCTGTCCTGCATTTATCACCTGACCTGACCAGACTTGACATTAGACTTGACTCTAATGATATATTTATAAAATGCAGCTGTTGTGCACTAAGAGATAAAAGTATCAGTATTCTAGTCTCCAGAAGTGGCTTGAGAAGAGGCAAAGGAATGGCAGGCCTGGGAAGAATGCAAGAAAAACACAGACGTGGTATTTTCCCTTAATTCTCTCCAACTCTGATCATTTTCAGCTTGAAACTGTCTTGGATATTTATTAAGTAATCTCTCGATGGATTTCTCTTCCTTGAATTTTTAATCCAGGCTTTTCTTGAATCCACGCAAACTTAGAGCATGCACAACATCTCTCAGGAAGTTCCCCAGGTCACCTACTAGTCACACCAAGAACAAACTACTAACTTCTACTATGAAGCTGGTTCCTACCAACTTCGCCTCCAGGTTTCGTTATTGGAAGAGAGTGAACAGTTTAGTTTTTATTCACCTTTCAGAGTATGAAAACATGGTGAAACAGTAGCATTATTTCATAAAGTTCCTCTCTTCCAACACCAGGCAAAAAAGAACTTTCACTCTTCTACAGAAAAAAACCCTTTTGCTCATTAATTAGAAACAGACTCACTAACCCACTAGTTGTAATAATCCATTTACAAGAATAAGACAGGAATAAATTCTGTCTACTGCTAGTGACAGAATCTTTGTTTCACATTTCTGAACACTAAGAAATTCTAAACAGGGATCAGTCATTTCTACCTAGATGCTGTAACTGCAAAATCATGCCTACGTTACCATGTTTAACCCAAAACTGCTTTCATATCTAATGCATGGTTTCTATGCATGTTCTATGAACACCAAGTATTTCTGTTATGGATTCCTACTATCTTGCAGAATTGACTATTAGCTTCAGTATAATGTAGAAGGTCTATCAACTATATGATTTCTGCTTACCATGGCGACATCGTCCAGTATGCTCTGTGGTGAACTGTGAGCCATAACCTGAAAGGAACAAATGTTTTTAGACTGAAAACTCAAGAGTGAACCATATAAACATCCTTGGACAAAAAGCAGTCCCTTCTCAAGAACTGTTAATGATTTGTACCTGCAAAAGGTATTAGCAATTCATTAATTCCCAGTATTAGCCAGGGCAAAAATTAGTATTAAACTACATCAGATCCTGTCATAGTGAGACTAGTTTATGGCTAGGTACTGAGGAACAAGTTCCGGGAAGCTCCAGAGATTCAGCAGGTCCTGTATTTGCTGGCTATTCTTGCATCTCCAATTAAGCTCTCCTAATTTAAGGAATAAGCTTCCTCTTCCTTCAACAGTGAACTCCTAATGGAGGACAAAGGCAAAATTCATCTCGTATCACTCTTCATAACTGAATTTTCTGTGTGCCTGTTAATTTTTTACTGTTTCATTTTGTTTGGGTTTTGGGGGTTTTTTTGGTTGTTTTTTTGTTGTTGTTGTTGTTTTGGTTTTTTAGGTGTTTGGTTTTTTTGTTTTTTTGTTTTTTTCGGTTTTTTTTTTTTTTTTAAGTCCTCTTCAAGTCTGCACGTAGCCTGGGTTTGTTTGATATGTATGGTGTTTTGTTTTTTGTTTTTTGTTTTTTTTGGTTTTTTTTTTTTTTTTTTTTTTACAGAAACAAAGCAGTTGTCTTTTAATACCAGAAAAAGTTTGGAGGTTTTTTGGGGGTTTATAGGAGGTTTTGAGTTTTGTTTGTTGATTTATATATACAAAAAATTTAAGCTTGGCAAATATTCAACTTTGCTTTTTAACTTCTACTAACTACCTGTGCCACAAAACTATCACTTGCTTTGCCTCTGATTCCGTAGCCCTCAAAGATAAATTGAGACAAGCCATTATGAATTTCAGTACCACGAAAGCTAAAAGTTTTTGAATTTCCCTATGGAAAAGCCAGAGTTGTCATGACAGATTGTTACTAGAATTTACTGTGTGATTTGATGGAAGAAGCTACTCAGAGTTTAAACTACTCATGCAATGGCTAAAAGGTACAGCAGAATTACTTTAATACTAATTCTTAAACCTCAGTGTTGCTTACTACAAAAGCAACAGCAGTTAAAAAGCTTTTGAAGAAGTTAATTTAGTTAACAAAAAAATGCATGTAAAAGCAAGCTACTGGATTTTTTCCCTGAATTCACACAAATCTGGTTTTTAAGTTAAAAATGTTAATGGCAATGAGATATTAACTCTGAAATCAAATGAGAAAACTATCAGTTAAAACAGCTGCACTTGACAACTCCTTATTTCTTTATCCAGTTCCGTATGTTTAGCTAACGGATAACAGAGAGCATCTACCATGTACATAATGTGGATAAACACTGAAGGAGGCAAAACATTCAGGTACATCCTGATTCCAAGTACACCAAGGGTCTCTGCTGACCTATATCACGATCATACGGAAGCTAAGAACAGACTGCCTTCAATACAAACACTGCAGTGATTGCTGCAGCTTGAACAGGGATCAAAACCCAGGCTTCAAAGGAAGTAGAAGATACCAACCTTAGAACAAACGAAGTCAACTAGCGTCGCTTCTTCTTCACCAATATATTCTATTATTTTCTTGTTGATCCATGGTCTAATTCGACGTTCCATCAGTGTCTGGAGAAAGAAAGAAAGAAAAACCAAACCAAAACCACTGTAACTTCCATGAACTTTACTGTCTTGAAACAACACTGCCTGATAGGAATCTAGAAGACCCAAACAACTGTTTAGAAGAAGAAACATTTTGCTATCAACGAGGTAACCCTTAGGAATCTGGCATCTGCAAGTATTTCTTGTAGCGATTCAAACACATTTTTACAGGATGGTTTTTCTCCCTTCCATACTAGACAATTTGTAGCAACAATTCAGGAAAGACCAAATAAAAATAAGCAGGCATACTTCAGAGAAAGTATTATATATGGACAGGAAATACAGTACTCAAGGTTTATTCCATTCGATGTGATGCTGCTTTGTTTCTCCATTCAATTCCAAGGTTTGTCTGGAAAAATAATAGTTTGTTGTGAACGGTTAAAATAAATCAACTTACTGAATCCACAATTGACCAGTCAAGAGGATAAGCAAAGAGCTCTGGTTTTGCTGTGGGAATCTTCTCAATGAGACTCTTAATATGTTTGCGTTTTTCTTCTGTATTGACACTGCCTTTGATATTGCTTTTATCTTCTTCTCCATAATCCAAGGGGACAAGTTTCCTTTTCCGGGGCACATCATCACTGTCTTCATCATCAAATTTATTGAAAACACTATCCACAGCAAGCTTCTTCCTTTTTACAGCATTGGGCTGATTAGGACTATTGCAGGCACCTACAAAAAAAAGAAGAATAACATATTCATAAACTGCAACTGATGCTAGTTTGCTCTTCGTCTATTTCTTGAGGAATACTGGTTTGTAGGTTGTAAAAATGTCTGTGAATGCCCAGCATTAGCGTTTTCATCTCTCAAATTCTTATAAAAATGGCAAAGAGGTAAAGATCTCAGAGTTCATTCATGATTTTTGAAAAACAGAGTCATCTTTCCCTGCCCTGAAACCAATGAGCACTCTCACTGAACGAGGTCTATGGCATGAATTCAAACCTTAGCAGAGGGAGAGCACAGAAGTGAAGGGTTGCAACGAACTGAGCTGTAGGAAAAGCTTTAATCAGTTAGCCTAATATCTTACAGTCTCTTTGTTCAAGATCTAACACAGTGTCAGCTCAAACTGCAGCCCCAATATAATTTAATCAAAATAATAAATGTACGAACATCCTGGAATATAAATGTCCTTAGTTCTGCTGCTCAGAACAATTTTTTTTTTATTTTAAAAATACCAGGAAGTTGCCAAAGTACTAAAGAACTCTACCCTCATGTTCCATTTGCAATTGTCATAAATTCATTGTGCTACTCAGAGGAAGAAAAAATAATCTAATTTTCAGTTTTCTTCTTTTGAAAGGGTCTGTGTGAATAACTATAAGAACTCTCTAGGGCTTAAATCTAACATATACTTGCATCAATGGAAAGTTAGCAATGAGTTTTAAAAGAGATATTTAGATATCTATTAAGGTGAAAGAGCATGTGGAAATAACTAATCCCATCTCAGAGCATTCCTAAAAAAATTAAGCCTTGAGGATGCCAACCCTCTCTTTCCTCCTCCAGATTCTGGAAGAAGAGAGATCTATAAAACATATCTTCTGGATAGCAGAAATCAAGCACAGCACCTGAATAACAACAGCTTGATATAACTACATAAACCCACAATATATTTGGAAAACTGTGTGGCTACTCAGCTTGGCATTTTCTTTTTCATTCTGATCCCATATGGAACATTAAAATAAAACGTAAACTTGCCCAATTTGAGGCTGAGTCCTATTTTGGGGCGATGCTCCTCCGGCTGCTGTTGATCAGGTGAATTTTCATGAGGTATAATAATGCCACAGGGAGACTCATCACCAGGTGTGTTAGGGGTTGCATTTCCACTAGCAGAAGAAACAGATGGGGCAGAACTGATGGGTCGCAAAGTTGGTTTAAGGCAGGGCTTTTGTTCAGGCTCCTCCTCCTCTTCCTCTGGCTCTTCTCTTTTTTCCTCTTTCTCCGCCTTTTCTTCCTCTTCCTCCTCTGACTCTGGTTCTTGCTTTATTTGTGGCTGCCTGCGCCGCTCAGCCTCCTGCTCCATCTACAATGAAACAGACAGCAAAAGAGAAACTTTCTCAAAAATAGCACTGTTTGAAAAGAATCTAAAGACCCCATTTCCTAAAGAAGTGTCTGTTAGTCAAGAACAAATACACCCAACTACTACCATTACAATGAGAAATACTGATTAATACAAATTTTTTTTCAAACTCCATCTAAATGTAAATTTGGGAAGTTTTTTTTTGTTTCCAGTGTTCTTACTGCTTATCTGAACTTTTTTTTTTAAAAAAAAAGTGAACTGAGAAAAAATATTAACTGTCAGATCTTCTACACAATTTCACTCAATACCCCCAGAATACAAAGGGCCTTTTTTTTTTTTTTTGACAGACCAACAGCTACTTACCCTCTGGAGTTCTGCATCTGGATCTGGGTGTCCTTCTGCCAGAAGGCGCTGCCTAATTTCTTCTAATTCTTCCTTTTCCCTCTTCCTATCCCGTTCATCCGCTTCCATCTCTTTCTCCCTGTCTCGTAGCCTCTTCTGAAGAGCACTACCCCTACAAAAGATACAGATTTGGGACTTCAAAGAACATTCCAGTAAGACCATTATACCATGATACAATACCTGATACAGATGCATCTTCCACTAAATTAAAATAAGATTCCTAAAAACATCTGGTGTCCTCTGTTTTCATAACAGAAGAACTTAAGATACCAGCTCCCCAGCTTACTATACAACATTTACCACATTCTCTACATCTGTTTAATATGACTATCTTCTTAGAAAAAGAATTATTTTATAGTAAAAACTTGACAAGAACAAGTACTGCTAAATTCATTTGGTGCCAATTTTAGTTAGTGCCATGCTGAAGGATTTTCCCCATCCTTTACAGAGTTAACAAGCTCGTTCTTCATACAATTTACAGCTTCCTTGTAGTGAAATTTTTTAGAGGCATGTTTGATCCCTTCTCTGTGACCCCACCACCTTATTTTGGCATTCACTGACCTCTGCTCCACCTCACCTATAAGTTAAGTCATAGGAAGGAGAAGCTACTCCCAAGCATTAACGAGTAGCAGTAAGGTGTTTCCCTTTTCCCTTTGGCACTTATCAAATGACACTGAAGTAAGTCAGATTATTACACAACCCTTACATCACCACATAATGAGTCAAATAGAAACTCCACAGGTCTTTGCCAACAGGCCTCTCAACTGTGTTAAAATGAAGATTTTATTGCTAGGAATCAATACAAAGACATACCTGTAGTATTTTGGATCATCTCTGTCATCATCATAATCTTCTAAGAATTCTTTTAACCGTTTGGCTTCTTTTGCCTGCAAGAAATTGAAACATAAGTAACATAAAAAAATATTTCTGGTTTTCTTTCAAAGAGTTTAAATTTTGTTTTGCTACAAATCTGACACAAATACAGGTAGCAGGTATAAGTGCGTGATGATCAAACCACAGTATTTTGTAGCTGCTACTACTCATTCTTTTGCTTTCGCAAGTCCAAGCCACTCTCAATAGTACTCCCACTTAGATCTTCTGTTTCAAGTATATTAACTCTTTTTCTTTGTATAAAAACATACCTTTTTTTTCCCCCACAAAATGACAGCGCTATCATTATCCATAAAAATAATGTTCCATTCTAAATGGGATCCAAAGAAAAAGGGGGGAAAATTACAAGTAAAACTATAAGCCTTACCATTTCCCTTCTTCTTTCTTCTTCCCTTTCAGCCTCTTTTTCATATTCTCGACTTTTCTTCCGTTCTCTGATTTCCCAGTTTTTAAGACGCTACAACAGAAGAAAAAAAAAAAACCCACACAGTCCAATCTCAAGAACATTAAGAGCAGTGGTACTCCTTAGAAGTTAGTTTAGATTATTGTTTAAAACCAAATGCATTAAAATTAAGCAAGTTAGTTATTTGTAATTTAAAATGTTGGAATAAGAAGCCTAAAGTTGTTCTGACAGTGATTTACATATTCTGCCCTAGTTCATGTATTCAAAGGATTAAAAAGGTATTTAGGAAAAAGAGCTGTAGAAGAAATGACATATTTTACAGCAGAAGACTTATTATCACCCCTCAGAAACATTTTTTTCCATAAGGAACCTTAAAACCCCCAACCTACCTCTTGATATGCAGCTTCTTTTTCACGCAGTTTCCTCTCTAGTTTTCGGCGTTCATAGGCATCTTCTTCATCTTCTTCGCGGTCCCTCTTCTTATCCTTCTCGCGTTCTCGTTCCCGCTCGCGTTCTCTTTCCCGTTCCCGTTCCCTTTCCCGTTCTCGTTCTCTTTCCCGCTCTCGTTCCCG
>NW_010395445.1:9985-23860 GCF_000710305.1 Buceros rhinoceros silvestris | reverse complement strand
CTTTCCCTGTCTCTGCTTTTTTCTCTGATGGAAGGAAAAAGTCCAAATTACAGTCTTCCTCTCCATTCAACCAACTGATTTAACATAAAATGCACAATGTGCTACTTACAGCATTTTACAAGTTATTCTTCTTCTGCAGTTGCACAAGATGATTAGCCAATATAGCAATGGGTATAAATCAAAACTTCCAATATATTAAAAAATCTACTTACCTAAAAGTCGTTGTTTGAGCACTAACCATTAAATAGAGCAATATCTACAGAAACTAAATGTGACCATATGGCAATTCTTATCAGACTGCATTAGCAGCTCTCCATAAGGAAGTGACAGCTAAAAACCCCACAAATGAAGGGTATGCTTAATACATGGCTTACAGACAACTTGAACCATACTGACAAGATGATTTAAAGTGAAACAGCTGTTTTTTCTATGGCAAAGAGAGAAAAAACATCATCTAGAGCGTGACATGCTTAGTCACGGTTTAAGACTGAAAGAGAAATCCCCTTGCTTTTATTAAAACGAACCCAAAAAACCTAAACCAACCAAAAAAACCCCTACATAACAAAGGAAATGGTAAAACCTACTTAAGATAAAAAGATACAGCAGACATAAGCGAACCTCAAGTAGGAATAAAGCTTCCCATGAAAAAAATGAGATATCTGAGATCAAACCAACGTGCTTAAGTCATGGTTGGGTAGTTGCTTACTACACATTGCAGTCCTTATACTCCTCTGCTGTGGAGGGAATCTAGTATTCTTCCACTTGTTCTAAATACAACATTTTCTAAAATTCCTGTTTTCACTCTGATCTTCCAAAAGGACCATTCTCCCTTCAACGACAGCTGATCTGCTGAACTATGCTCACTTAGTAAACAGCACTGTGCTCTTACCTTGATCTGCTCCGATCCTTGTTGCGATCCGAACTCCTTTCACGATCTCTGTCACGGTCTCTGTCTCGTTCGCGGTCTCTGTCTCGGTCCTTAGTTCGGTCACGATCCCTATCTCGCTCTCGTTCACGCTCCCGTTCCTTCTCCTTCTCTCGTTCACGCTCCCTCTCTCTTTCACGCTCCCTTCTTTCTCGTTCACGCTCCCGTTCCCTTTCTCTTTCTCTGCGTTCTTTTTCAATTTCCTGTCTTTCTTTCTCCTTTTTGCCTTTTTCCTCCTCCAGTTTCTAAAAACCAACAAGAGAACTTTCATAGTTAATTCTGTAGTTACAGGAACTGCACATTCCCGGCGCAACACACAAGGCTGGTAATGGAAATACCAAAACCGCCACTGATTATAAAATATTAAATAGGGTTTGGTGGGTATTTTTTGGAACTCGTAAGTATGAAATCAAAATGCAGCAATCACAAGACTAAGTTTCGTGCAAAAGCATAGATCTACACAGACCAGCAATCTCCAACCTTAGCAGAGTAGGGCTGGCCTCATATTATAAGCTCACTAAACTGTACATACACAGTGCACTGCCAGTCATGATTCAGATAAGCCACAAATTCCACTGGCCCTATAAGCCACTTGGGTACAAGCAAAGTGAACTTCTGGCTGATACAATTAAATCCGTTCAACTAGGAAAATGCATTTCAGTGGAATGCTTACTGGGACAACAAGGTGTTTCCCAAAACGTCTTGGCAGACCAAAACCGTCCTATATGAAAACTTGGGTAAAGCAATTTATCCACTTACACATAGTGCATGTGGTTAAACAGTGAAGGGAGCTGCAATCTTTCCCCTTTTCCCTCCCTAAAAAAGTTCTAACAGTTCATCGGTAAGAACTGGACTCTGCAGAACGGAATCCTTAACTTCCACCACTGCAAGATGGAGAGAGTTTTAAAAGGTTGGAAATCGCTCTTTTGAAACACAGAAACTAAAGGGTTACCTGCTACAGTTTTACTAAAAATTGTACAAAATTGTCACTTTTTTCAATTAGAAACAGTTCCTATGACCAGAATTCCTATAAGACAATAGAAAATACATCAACAGAATGATAGATAAATCCATCCTTGGAAGCAATTGTTATGTGTTAACTTACAGATGCTGTGCTAGGACATGGACCGCCAACACTGGATTAACCTTGCCTATAAGCTATGTTTCTGGGAGGAAGAGCAAGTACACGGTTCACAAATATACCAAATAACAACCAAATATACCAAATTTCAACCTGATGGATGCCAGAATACCACTTTTTTGAACAAATATTGAGAAGAATAAACAGGTTTATCCCCTTTAGCTCCACATTTACCATCACTGAAATGAAATTAAAAACTGGAACAATGAAACAGCATTTTCTCTGGTTTGGTTTTTTTTTTTCTTTTAAACAAAGCATTTAAGACAACTTTAAAAAGCAATCTTACCTCGGAAGTGTTCTTCTACCACAGGCACAGGGACCAGAGAGCCAAAGGATTACAGAAATAAAGCTAAATCACTAGTGATTAATGTATCCAGTGAAACTACACTGCATTGATACCACAATACAGGCAAACCAATGTTGGATACATTGAAATCACAAAAGGAAAAAGGGACTAAAAATGGTAGGAATTGGTAGAAAACTAATATGAAAGAACCCAAAACTTAGAATCTACAATATGCACTGGGCTGAAAAACAGTTTCTAAAGGACTGTATTTTACAGGAACTTTACAATGCTAAACCTCAGTAGAGTCAGATGTTAAACTAGGTTGTCAACTTTTGTAAGTCCAACTTACCTCAAATTTCATATACTTTTAAAGAAAAGTTTACATACTGAAGTGGTTGATACTTACAGGTTATCTTAGATGTTCCAATAGAAATTTCTTTGGTTGAACTCTTGCTTTTTTGCCACTCTCAAAAACTTTTCATGATGAGATTTCACTAGAGAGTGGGTTTCTTTTTCTTTTTAAAACATATTCACACAAGTGCAAATATACAAGCACAAGTCTTGGTGTATCAAAATCCGTTCTGTAAGACCGCTTTCTTAAAATCCAATTGAAAAAATAAATTGGTCTATTTTTTAATCTAAAACTGACCTATCAACTCCTATCAGCCTAAGTAAGAGGATCTGAAAGGGTAATGGGATGGGAACGGTATCAGATAAATTGAAGTAATGAACAGAAATAAACAGGTAGAAGAAATATAAATCTTACCTTGAGCTCTCTTCAGACTCGTCCGTGCTGTAAATGGACGCCCCCTGCAATGCTGATACCCTGACAGTCTGTGGTTATTGTTTTATAAACTCATACCAAAAACATGCAAAGGTTCACTGTGCTCACTAGCCAGCTGCTAAAGATTCAACAGCCCCTTTTAAACATATCCAAATATACACAATGACTACTTTCAGTTAATTTTTAATACAGTAACACAGATTAATAATACAGATTAAAGGCAGTTAAATGCCCAACAGCTTCTGAAACAATGAAGCATGCTTTTTTTGTTTGTTTTGTTGGTTGTTTTTTCAAAAAACTTATTACTTGTTCGCATCTTAGAACCAGTGACGACTTGGGGCTCGGAATTGAACACAACTCTATTGAAGTTTCACCACTGACCAGTTTCACGTTCAATTGCTCAGCTTCTCCAGATGATTTCTTCTAGAATTTTTCCCCAGGTTTTTATCTCCAAACAACTTAAGTCAAGAAAAAAACTGAATACGTGTACATACAACAATACGGAATCAATCGTATTTACATTGATACAGTTGTGTGAAGACACGGTACCATCCCCAGTGACTGCATGTGGTAAACCTGAATAACACCAGCATACCTTGCTGTACCTTCAACATTTTCTTTAATGTTGATTTGGGGGTATTTTGAAATAAAAGTGTGTGCTCAAAAGAAGAGCTTGCTGATACTCCCTAGGCCAAGGACCATTCCAGTCTTGTTGGGGAAAAAATAATACCAGCTTTAAGCTAAACATTAAAATAAGAGCATTACATGCATAGCTGTGTTTTACTATCCACAAGTATCTTTTTCCAAAGCAGAAACATTCACAGATGCACTAGCATTAGTGGAAACTTCTGTAAGTGGTAACCCTGAGGTGGGACTTGATGTGTACAAAATGTTTCCAAGCCAGTTACCCCTTTGCATATTTTTCTGAGGGGGCATCCATAAGTATAAAAAAAACAGAAGCTCATACTTACATCCTATTCCATGTTACTTTCCAAGCTGTGAGTTTCATCTTGCATTAGTCACCATATGATCTCTATCATAATGGTGGGGGTCAATGAATAGATTAGCTTTATGGGAATTTACAGTTCTTCCATGCATCTAAAGTTTGGTAAGTCTGGTAACCACTGACCTACTTTTAATCTTCCCCCACTCTTAACTTAGAACTATTAAAATAAAAGACTTAAATTTAATTCAAGTTTCAACTCTTCATAAAATCTTGGATTATGTTACAAATCTACCTACAGAAACACACTCAAGTGTATGTCTTATACTGCAGCCCCATTTAGCCTTCAGTTATAAATATCTTGACTTAATGTATGTGTAGAAACTTAAGTTGCCTTTATTCATGATCAAGTGAGATGACTGCAAAATACTCAGTAGCAATCAAAGTCTTAGCAAAAAGATGTCAAGGGCCACTTTAACGTGGTAGTTGTCTTTTTTTGACTTGTAAAGAACTATATGTATATTAAACCTAATATAAACATCATTTTAAGTGATATGGCAATGTACTGCTAGATTTTATAATAGTGGTATTTTGGAATTTGAAAAAGCCTAATTTGTATCAAGTGCAAAAACAAGAATACTACCTTGTGTGTGTCTCTGAATTTACTGATCTCTCTTGATATCAGGTCTCTTTTGTCTTCCTCCATTTCTATAGCATTTATATCCTCCTAAAAAACAAGGGGGGACAGGAGGAAAAGCATTAAGAGCCATTTGTGCAGACATAGGAGAACAAGAGAAAAGCTGAAGGTTAGAAGTTTTCAACCAGTCTTGCAAGAGATAAACAAAGTCCTTCTGCAGTACCAAACCTGACAGTCTGATGTTAATGAGTGAAAAAAAAAATAAAAAAAATCAGATGGACAAGAGTCACAAATCTGGCAACTAGCAGTAAACATAGTCATTGTCAAAGCCTACAATGTAAACGAACCTTGGTGATGAGTGGATAAGGTATCAGTGGGGCCACTGGAAATCTGCGGAAAATCTGCGGAAAAATCCACGGAGATTTTTTTTTTTAAAAATAGATTGCACACTACTCTGAAAAACAGTTTTTTGTATGTTGTACTATAAAGCAATATTGTATTGCTGTGATCTCATTTCTTTGATTCAACAAAATTACAGAAGAACCTCGCTAATTCTCCCTTCTCTGAACTACTTAAAATACATAATGAAGCCTCACATTAGTAAGACTTCGCTGAATTACAAGTGTACTACAGGATGTTAGTACGCTATAGTAACATCACAAACAAGACTAAGCTACACTTGCCAATATAAATGATCCGTATATTTGTGGTGGGTAGGTCTTGATTTTATTTACTCGCTAATTCGCAAAATTTGGTAGATTGCACCTACTAACTAATAGTTAGTGCGAATTAGCGAGGTTCCCCCGTGCTTGAAGTTGAAAACCAGATTCCACTCACTCTCAGTTCCCCGCACACATTTTCAACTCCCCCACATCAGTCATGCCTTCATCCAGAAGAACTAATAGACTCTGCTGCTAACACCAGCGGAAGTCTTCTTCACACCAAGCTCTACAGGGGACAACAGCCCCAAAGCTAGCAAGTTTCCCCATGCCCCCACAAGCCCTCCAACCATACACCTGCATCCATCTTCCCTTTCCCCCCCTCTCCCCCCCAGTCCTTCTTTCCCCTCTCCCTTAAGGATAAGATATCAACAAGCTAGGACCATCTCTTCACTCCCACCTCTATCCACACAGGCCAAAATGGCAACTTTCAAATTTCTTTTCCTCCTTCTCAGTGTGGGAGGGTTGATGGGGTGTAATTTCAACCCACAAATGCCATGTATTTTAAAAGAGCATATTTTTCTACTTGACTAGCTCAGATTGGTCAAATTCTACATCATAGAGAGCTTACAGAATATCCCTCTGTCCTAGGGACATACTCTGCAGCCAGCTCTTCTGAGAGTGCAATGGTCTTTTACAGCATTTAACTACCTGGCATCATTCATGGCCGTATATATGTGTATATAGGTACCCACAGGACAATATACATTGTAACAATGCTTGTAACAAAAAAAAAAAACAAGTACAGCTAACAGCATTAGACAGCAACTCATTTGTAAATTCTTATCCAAGACAGCATCTTCTCCCAAAGGGAGGGAGAGGAAAGAAAAACAAATTCTCAGCTCAGCACTCAGGTCGGCCACGGCCAACAACATTGTGGGGAAGATATACTCACTCCCCAAGGGAGACGTTGCTTCTTGCACCACATTTAAACTCCATAAGCATTTGAAGCAGCGTTATTGCCTTGGAATAGGTACTTTGTAGAAGACTTAAACGGATAAAAATCTTGGTCAAACAATTTTCCAATCTCTTTCATATTAGGTGCAGAATGGTAGGCATGAAAGCCTGTTTTCCCACAATTAGAAATTTGGCTGGAAAAGCCAACTCTGAGTTTGCTCATTCTTATTTCCCCTTCTCCAGTTTCTTTTAAGCCATAAAAAAGTCATCCACAGAAACAGATCTAAACCGGAACATTCACTCCTGATTAACAGGGTTTTGTGGCATTACGCAATGTATGAAAAACAGCTGATCAAATCCGGCTAAATTGAGACATGCGGGTAAAAGCCATTTTGTAAGACAGGAAGATTACAGTATGCCTTTCACGCCTGAAGGTCCCTCCAAGGTTTGTGAGGTGTATATATACAGCTAATGAAGTGCTTCCACATCTGGGGAGAGAACTGCAACCAGCTGGATCAAAGCACACTACAAGAATGTACACTTTAAGCACTGAGAAGAATTTGTCAAAAACTACCAGAGCAAATTCCTGCCATTACAAAAGTTGCCCTGGCATCTTTCAGTGGAAATGGACAGAATGCAGGAACTCTTTACAGTTGTTTAAGTTTCGTCTGAAAAACCCTACATGCACACACAGATTAAACTGCACTAAATTTGGTATTTCCACCTTCAGAGGGTTAAAATGTCAGTTCAATCCTGCCCAAATTCAAACCTCTTGTTCCAAGAAGTCTAGGTGCTGAGATGCCTAAACCATCCTGAAGGAATGGTGTCTATAACTGACTAGCTTTCAGCTTAAAAAAAAAGGAAACTGCTGCTGACATCAATGCTTGTTGATTTGTTTTCTCATCAGAAGTTTAGGTTTAAAGTATTTGCACAAGGTTTGGCCATTATATAAAGGTGAGTTGAAGAAAAATCTGTTTTGTCCAAAATCAAAACACATACGTCCTCCTTCTTTTCCTTTTTCTTCTTCCTGGGATGAGAGTCAGATTCCTGGGAGGGGGCATTGAGCTCGCTGGAATATTCTCGTATTAAGACTTCAATGGCCCCTTTAATTATCTGATCTCTTCTCTTCGTTTCCTCATCCAGTGCTTCATCATCATCATTTGTTGTCTCTGGTCTGGAGCTCTAAGGAAAAATGGCAAAGTAACAGGAATCAACAAATTGAGAATAGTATTAGTTTTATTGCAGAAGTTCACCTTTGATCATCACATTTTCATGTCCCCACAGCATGTACTAAAAAAAATAAAAAACAAAACCCCAAACAAAAGAAAATCAAACAAAACCCAAACCAGCTACGAGTCGTTCTCAACTGCGTTATTTTAGACAGGTCTTTTCATACGAGCAATACCATAGGGACCACATACTTTTACATGAGGAATGGCTGCAGAGAGCAAATGTAGGGTTGCATAATAAAACAGAACATAAATGGTGGCTAAGATGGTAGAGAGGAAAAGGGAAAACACATACACGCTCACAGAAAGGGACTCATTACAGCCCAGCTCCTGGTCAAAGGTTTCTGCCTTCTATCTGCCAGAACTCTGAGTGATTTCAACAGCAGTTCCTCAAAGCCGTCTACTTAAGTGGCATACAATACAAATGCCTACCTGTAACGTTCAAGCTGCAAATTAGAACAGGACAACTATATTAAAGAAACACTGTTAAAGAAAAAATTCCTCGCACAGCAAATATTTTCTTATTATTGTTGATCAATAACTGCGTAGTTTCTCATCTTTTTGTCCCTTTTCACCTTGTAGGGAAGAAAGGGAACACACAAAAAGAACTGCATTTCACAAAACGTTACATAAAAGGGTAGAACAACGATCTGCATACAGAGCAAGGTAGCCCACCTTTTGATCCCCTGAATCTTTTAGAAAAATGGAATCTCACCTGAGAATCCAGCTGGGTATCCCGTCAAGCAATAGGTGGTGGGTGTAGTGAGGGGGAAGGAAGGGTCTGATGGAGAAGCAGCTAAGAATGAGGGGGAAGGGAGAATTCAGTTGGAGCTGAAGAGGCTGCCAGGCCAAGAAGGAGCAGGCTGAAAAGAGCTAGAAGGCAGTGACAGGGAGTGGAACTGAAGAGGTCGAGGGAGAAGCAGCTATCAGGGAGAAGCAGCGATCAGGGAGAGGAGCTAATTAGATAAAGGTTTGCTTGGTCTCTAAGAAATTGTGCTTGGTCTCTAGAAGAAATTGTGTTGAAGTGTACACATTTGATTTCTTAATAAAAATGATTAAAGAAAAAAGTTGAAACTTTTGGATCTGAGTGGCACCAGCACACCAATGATGGTATGAAAGAATTGCAAGCAGTATGATTACAATACTTCATCAATATCCCTCAACAATTCACAACCTTTCTTTGCACCACCACAAACTAAAAACAAAAACAAAAAGACAAAACCAAAAACCACCCACACATTTGGAGCTAATCTCACTCTACAGTTCAACAGAATCAGCACATAGTCTTTACTTCAAAGCCACAAACAGCATCCTCCGCTTTATTACAGTCAATCCCCCAGTTCTGATCGTAATCTACAGGAGCTCACAGAAAACAAAATTCGTGAAGGAGATGTACAAGAACTCCATTGATACTTTAAGCTTGTTTGTAATACCAGCTGTGAAACAAGTACTGCAGGTGATGTCAGCAGGAAACAAGGAAGTATGAAACGGAAAGGGCAGTCAAATCAAACCCTTACGTAGTTTAACATAGGTTAGTCCATTCAACACCCATGAATTTAGCACTCTGCTTTCCAGAGCCGTTGCATTTAATCCCGTATGCTGAGTACACAGTCCAAAATGTGTCAAGCACTTCAAGACATCATTATGTCTCTAGTTCTGGTTAAATAAAATTAAAGTATTTGTGCTGCTACTATATTTTACATACCTTTAAGAATAATTCCAAATTGGAAATTTAAAAATTTACCTGCTACAGTGTGATTAGTATTTTTAGTTTTCAAAAAGGAGCCCGTTTCATTTTACAGAAAATAATTGTTTTAAGTACTATCTTAAAGGCATGCGCAGAACTTCGAAATAGTTAGAGACCACGCCCAACAACTGGTTTGTGATGTGAAATATATTATTTTAGCAAAGAAATAGGTAAAATTCATTAACACAAATTAGTCAGTTAAGTATCTTTGTATCTCACAAGAATTCAACATATCAAATATCTGCAATTATTACATAACAGATCCTTAGCTCTAGAAAGGTAAAAAACCCCATCTACTAAATGTCTGTAGGCTGCCCACTGCCTGATAACTGCATCACCTACTGAATGATTTGCTTCTTTCCTTTTCAATAATTTGCTCTAGAAGATCATCAGCGGAGGGGAAAGAAACTCCAATTTTCCTCAGACAGATGATTAACAGACTCTGACAGCATAACAATTACTTCTAGAGTTTATATACTTTAAAGTTTCAAAAAAAAAAGCAGCAACAGGATCATCGGCTATAGCACATATTACTACATTTTAGAATGAATTACAGAATTAATTCTAGAGATTCAGTTGTAGATTACAGATAATTATGAACACTGGTGAATTAAGAACTTACACATCACCGGCTTTCAACACGTCTTCAGAATCATTAATGTGATTCTGGCAAAATCCTAGAATGGATTCAGGGCAGAGACAAGAACAGGAACTAAGAGACACACTCACTGTCTGATCTAGCAAGTATGTTACGTTGCCCTCTTGCCAAAATAACGCAAGTCACACATTATATACATACCCCATTAGAAGCCTTTTTCTTTGCTTTCCATTCATCTAGCTGAGCCTTTGTCTTTGCATCAACTTTGACTAGCAGCTTCTTCTCTCCAATCTGGAGGTCATGGAGTAGTCTCAGTGCCCGTAGTGTGGATTCTGGTTCTTTGTACTCACAAAAGCCAAAGGCTGAAATGGATGATTGAAATGAGAAATGCTGAAGTTCTTCAAGTAATTTACTTTGAGTACAAAAAGTGTTTTGAATCAATAAACTTGCAACATAAGCACTTGTTTTTTTAGAAAACAGGAGTACACATCAAAAAAAGTCAGAAAGATCATTCACTGCATTACTCTCTGATATAACTAACAGCCCAGTGAATATGGTTAAAGTGGTATGTACATTGTAGATGCCCCATCCCTGAAAACATTCAAGGCGGGGTTAGACAGGGCTCTGAGCAACCTGATCTAGTTGAAGATGTTCCTGCTCACAACAGGGGGATTGGATTAGATGACTTTTAAAGGTCCCTTATAGCCCAAACAGTTCTATGATTCTGTCTGTAAATCTTTTGACACATCTGTCTTAACGAAGGAATGAGATCTATATGAAGATATTACTCAGGTGGATTTGCAATCGTCTGAAGACCAATGACATCAATCACCAGTTCATTGTTAACCCAGAGGGAGGACTGTTTCAAACTACGTTCCTCATAACAGTTACAGAAAGTTGTAAATGAGAAAAACACCTCATGAGAGCAAAATAAACAAAGCATGATATGCAAGAAGGCTGAAGAAGCTGAATTACATCTTAAAAAAAGGAAAAAAGGCAACATAGGGAAGATATCGAAACACTAACAGTAAAAAATAGTAACTTAAATTGTTTCCTGTATCCACTTGAGAAAGGTCACAAGAAAAAATAAGTCAGTTCAACTTGATGAAAGGGCAGGAAGATAAACTCTGCATCAGGAAAATCTCCTTAACAGAGAATGATAATAGTCTCTTCCGCTACTATGTGTTAACATGTTGCAAATATGCTCCTTCGGAGTCTAAGCACAAACCAGTAAACCTTTCTCAGAGGTGGTCTATGAACTCCTGATTCAGTCTCACTCAGAACAGAAAGGTGAGCAAAGTTGGGACCCCCAGGACATTTTTCCATTTAACCTTTCTAAATTTTTTTTCCCCCATTCTGTCTTGATTCCAAGGACAGAAAATACTAGCCTTTTATCAGGAAATATTTAGCAGCTAAGTATCAGATACCAAGTATTCAGAATAGCAATGTGCCGGATGTTTGAAAACCTTCCCAGTAAAAAAACAAGAACCTGCCTAGAGATTTTGGAAAGTATGAATAATTACCTTGAAGTTTACCAGATGCTCCTTGTACTCTCTTCCAACTCAAAACCAAGCCACATTTCTGCATTAATGATAAATATTGTTAATTAAATATTATTGTCTGTGTTCAAATCATTACAAAAACATAACCACTTTTTGCAATAGATTACATGTAAAAGAGCAAACACTCCTAAAACATAGACATATGTCTATGTTCACTGACTACTACAGCTTAAAAAAGCTGTACTCTTCACTTACTGACTTTAACTCAAGGGTAATGAACTGCTATTCCAGTGAGTGGGAATAACTGTTTTCAGTTTCAATCCACTGTGGATCCACTTCAATCCACTTCACTCATCAGCCAGGGATGAAATTTAACAAGTACTCCACTGTACTTACTGCTAGAAGCTGCCGTATGAGCATGTCTGAAGCCTTCTCAGAAATGTTGCCTACAAAAACGGTGGTAGTGGGACCGCTGTTTTCATCATTTTCTTTGTTCTTTAAGCCAGGATGGTCTTTTCTGACTCCCAAATGTTTTCCAACCATAGACACGGTGGTAGGTACTAATACCTAGAAACAGGAGGAGAGGGTGTAAAATACAGTGGTGTGGTTTGTTTTTTTTTTTTTTTTTTTTTTTTATTTAAATCTGTAAGATAAAAGGTTTGGGGGTGCACATGTATTTCAAAATTAAATTTTCATATAAACCTTAATTAAGCTTATGGAGTGAAACACCAATAAATTGTTCAGGCTTTAACACTTTGTACAATAGAAAAAAAGACTTCCATTTTCGGGCAAAGACAGACAGGAAAAAAACAGTGTATCTGAACATGGCCACTGGAAGGTCTCAAGGCGAGCATACAGTAAGATAAGGTATTATTTCTTCTACACATAACTAATTTGCAACATTTGAGTCACTGGAACTTGAAGTGCCTTACTTAACCATGTAAAAAGCAAGCTGCAAATAGAAAAGTAACTCTGACTCAAAAGGTTTCAGTGGACACATAACAGGTCTTAAAGCTTTCAGAGTGAATAAACACTACTGTTTTATTTAATCAATACACAACCCAAAGCCTCTTTGAGTTAAGGAGCAAACATTTGTAAAATAAACTGTACAGAGAAAGGCACAATCATCTGTTCTGTTTTGCTGCACCTCTCTCCTTCCACCTAAGATTTAAATGGTACATATGCACAGAGTGCATCTTCCCAAAACACCCTTTATACAAGTGTCACTTAATAAAAATTATTTTAATCATAAACATAATACGTTATTTTAATCAGAAAACATGAATAATGCATTTTTGTTCCAGTATCTTTGTCTTAAATACACTGGTTACCATGAACACATCCTTCTATGACAGGTAATACAAGCTATCACAAAATGCAGTATTTCGGGGAGTTGTCACTTACGCAAAATTGTAGAAATGGTAATTCACCCTGAAGGCAAAAGGTAACTTTTTTATTTTAAAGAGCACTTTTTTCTACCCCATAAATCATAAACCTTCCTTCCAACTAGAAATTATAAGTCAAACACCGTTCTCTCATATCCTCTGCCACAGGTGCATATTACATGAAACCATTCCTTCCCCTGCAACATCGGGAGAGATTGTTTGAAAATCTGTCAAAGCACATCTTTCTGTCCAACTCAGCAGCGTTGTGTGATGGCCTTATAAACTGGTAAAAGGTGATGCCTCCAGAGCACTGTTAGGCCAACAAACTCAAAAATAAGAGACCTGGAGTCTAACTGATCTAACTGTACTGCAAAATAAGACCATGCAAGAAAAGTAATTGTTTCACCTTTGCAGCTCCAGATTAGGTCAGAAATTAGTATGATATTTGCTTTTAAAGTGAAGCATTTATTTTCATAGTACAAATCTGATGGGATAGGGCAAACAAAAAATATAGCGTAATAATAAATATAATAAAAATAATAATAATGCAATACTCACAGTTGGAGCAGGAGCCATAATGCCCATGGGTACAGGAATCATAGGGGTCCCTGAGAAAGACAAGACATTAATATTAGTTTGCCCTGTTGAGATTACTGATGAATACAAATTAACTGATGACACATACAATTTCCAAACCAGACAGCAATTTTGGTCAACTGAGAATTTCACAGTACTGATAACAGTAATTCCTTAAGCATTCAAGTATAATTTGTAACTCCTTAAGCAGTCAAACATAGCTCAAGTACACTAATACGCTGTGTGCATCCAGGTCACTTTTATCATGTTACCTTTTTAACTTCATTCATCACAAACAAATCTGTTTTCAAAGCACACTCAAACCACAGTATTGTCCTACAAATGATAATCTCATTCCTGACTTGCTCAAATCTCAGAACACAATTGATTCTGCATACAGTTTAGGGATGATGCCCTATAAAGAATGCCACCATGCTTCATGCTTCTATTTATGGAATAACTTAATAAAGGCAGAGCACAAAACCTCAATCCAGAAGCTCCCTACC
>NW_010395445.1:0-9883 GCF_000710305.1 Buceros rhinoceros silvestris | reverse complement strand
TGCTGAACACTTGACTTGGCAATCCCAAAAACTAATTTAAAACAATATTTAATCAGGTGAAATCATGCAATACCCTTTTTACCACTACCAATTTCACTGGCAGCTTTAAATATTATCCTGTAAGCCAATATCCAATCATAACAAAGGCTGTTTATCTTTCTGTGCCAGCTGCTAGAGGAGGTTAAAGACATTAAGTAAATGGATTTCAAAACTACTTGCTGGCCAGTAAAGATCTTGAGACTCAAAAACAATGAAGTCAATCTCATGTTCTTCGGAGAAATACCCTCTAGGGATATTGGATGTCTTTTTTCATTCTACAAAAAATTTTCTTCATCTTTCACTCTCAATCCTTCCCTTCGCCATCTCTATTACTGCTGTATTTGCAAAATTCTAACCAAACTTCTGCAACCCACTGTTCCTAGACTTGTTCCCCCACTTTTTCCAGTGCTTAGCCCTGAAACAACACTTCCCCATATCCACCTTATCCAGCTTTCTCCTCATCCACTGTGGTTTTGCATTGATACCATCATTTGTTTCCTCCATCACTCAATCCTCCTTCTCAATCCCTTCATACTAAAATTGTACTACCTCCTCACTCCTCAAACCATTCAGAGCATCAAAAGCTGTATTGCTCTCAGTTTTAATGCACCACTGCATTTCACAGACGGGAGGAGCTTCTCCAAGACAAGACTCAGTGCAGCCCTATAACTATTCTAATTATAATTATCATGATGCTGAACTTGATTTTAAAGTTACAACTCAGTAAACATATTTGTATTACCACTGTTCTCTGAATCAGCCCAATGCTCAGCAGAAGCCAAAAAAAGATCCACTAAAAAGTTGGGCATCATCAGCAAACATACTGATGATCAAGACCATAGGTGTAATTTAGGTGCTATGCAAAAACTGGGTGCACCAGTCAAGGTTTGACTATTGCCTACAGACTTGGTCTCTGCAACCAAAGAACAGCACTCAGCCTTAAAGAAGAACAATTACATGAATTGTTAAAGCAGCTGTTTTATTAGGAAAGACTCTACACTCTGAGACTCTTCAAACATGGAGGTTTTGCAACGCATGGGACAAAACTGAAGTGTACAAAACAATAAAAATGCAACTCCCACAACAGAACTGGGGAAGGAGGGGGACACTAAGTAGGCAATGAGTTTAAAGACAGACATAAGAAAGTAGCACTTTACACAGTGGTTAACGAACTTCTCAAATATGGTGCAAGAGGTGACAGAGGAGATGGACAGTATCAGCAGGTTCAAAAAAAAAATCAAGATGTTCATGAATGACAGGTCCAGAAAAAAGATAAAAGAAAAAAAGAATCCTACTCTAACATCCCCAACGCCACAGTTTTATGAGGGAACAGACCTGGAGAGCAACTAGGTGTACGTGCCCAGCCCAAACATCATCTTGTGTTACCACTGCCCAGACAACACATCAGGCTGTATGGACTGCTGGTGTGACCCACTACAACATTTCTTACACACGAACTGTAATTTTTCACATCTTAACACTATTCAATAATCTCCAGTCAAGAGTTACCAGAATCAGCTCCTTATCATATCTTCCAGAGATGAAAATGCTAGAACTCCTTATTTTTAACAGCCATATTTTTAAGTAAAGCAAAACACTTTTCCTAACTTCATTCTTACACAAGCAAACCACTCTAGCTGAAACTTTTCCAAAAAATACAGTATGAGTAAAACAACTAGAATATGGAATTTTGACCAAAGAGCTAAATGAAGTTAATATAAGCCACTAAAATTGTGATCCTATGTATGGAATAACTTCAGAGTAGATACAGTCACTTTGGCATTTTCAACTCTATCACTACGCTTGAGCTAAGAAATGAGAGATCCCCATCTTCTACATGTTGTAATAGCATGATTTGCTGACCTGTGCAGATAAGTTTCTAGTGTGCAGAGAAAAACGTAATCCTCACCTAATATCAGGCTTCTCCACTCTACATACTGTTTCCATTACTAATACTGAAACAAGACTACTTTATATAAAACGTCAAACGCAGTAAAAGAACAAAAGTATCTTTGTCACACATGTTAAGCAGCAAATATTCAGAGCAGAAACTTATACCAGGCATTTCAAAATACTCTTCAGAAAGTTATTTTTTAAAGTATCTCGTGTTTTTCACACTAGTATATATAAACTGGAGCTAAGAAAGAGGCATGGTTTTAAAATTGAAACTGAAATTTTTGATGGCAGAATCTATTTAATCAAGAACTCTGCCTTTAACAGAAAACAGATAACATCTCATGGATCTCAGGAATTAAAGTTTAGAAAAATTAATGCAAGTAAAGTTTAGCCTGATGAATGGATGTGCACAAACCATTTCTGAGTTCAGCCATCTGGTTTTTGTGATTTTTTAGTCACTAGCCTTTATTGTCTACAAAACACTTGTGCACATCACAGTTAAATTCCTGTCTGTAACATGGTCTTATTTCCCGCAGCCCTTGTGATGAATTTTGAAGGGGTAATTCTCTGATGTATTCTGCTCTCCCACTCACTCTGTGCCTCCAGTCACTGTTATCTATACTGGCAATGATCAGAAAGAAGGTTGTTCCAGACCAATGAATTAAAGTCATAATGCTAAAAACACAGGCTGATGAACAAAGAAAAACAAGGTGGGATTAGTTTTGCGAATATTAGAAGGAATGAGGAACATAACAGTAAACCTGCAAGATGAGTGGAGGTACGTAACAAGTAGAATAAAAGAAAGTGGGACTATTTTACAAGCAGAAAGAAAAACAATGCAAGAAGTTGGACCTTCTCTGAAAGTTACTCCTTTATTTTCCCACCACACATACTTCGTGTGTCCAAGTGCTTCCAAAAGCTATTACAATGGCTTATTGAAAGGAATTGAAAATCACAGCCTACTGTGTCAGGCTCTTAGTGGCTCTTAGAATAGTTAACATTAACAAAAGTCACCACCTATCTTCAGTCTTGAAAAAAAGGTCCAAGACAAAGTCTGGTATTGTCCATAATTATTTGATTGCTGGTCAGTTGTAAGCAACTTTTGGTAGACCAAGGAACTTGCTTGCATGACAAGATCTGTGAGTAAACTAGAAACTCAATTGCAACGTACACGAATTAAGAGTTATTGAAATACATTAAGAGCCAGTAACTTTTGTAAATGATACAATTCAGAATGAGAAAAGGAAATGTATTTCTATAACACTTCCATATATTAACATAACTTACCAGGAGGTACAGGTGGAGGAAAGCCAGGAAACTGTGGAGGTGGGATCCCAGGGGGAAGAGTTGGGATTCCCATAGGAGGGCGATTCAAATGAGGTGGGAAAGACATTGTTCCAGTCACAATCTGTCAAAAACAGAGAAGGAAACTTGTGCTAGTCAGTCCCCAAACATGAATTACAAAAGCAATGTAAATTATAAAATCATTATAGACACTTAGATCTTTATATGGACATTCAACTACAAACCGAAACTATTTTTAACTTTTTCCCCAGCTATTAGAAGTTACAAATGTAGTAGAAGTCTTTTATCATAATGAAAAACAGCACTTCTAGAAAAGTGTTTCAGAATGAAGTGGAAAAAAAAAGAATCTACTCCTGACTCATATTAATGGTGTACAAGGAGTGTAAATTGAACAGCATTTGACAATTTGTTCAGTTTCTTTAAAATAAACCTCTCTGCACTATCTGCAAACAGAAGTAATCTTGTATTACGTTTTCAATAAGTTGAGTAGTTCTCCTGTACAAGAAATGATCACACACAATACAACTGTACACAAGAACATCCCTATGTTTAACATTAATAAGAATTGTATTTAAGACAACATTGAGGACATCCTCACATTCCAGCACAGAGATAGTTAAAAGCTTGGAAAAGGGCTCTCTGATCTATTTTTAACTTCTCAGTTCACACACCTTCTAGAGCTCAACTTGGATGATAGCCCATGAGCTTAGTCAATACACTACCATGGAGAGTAAAGTTTGTTTTAACATCATTTGCTATTCACATGATTGTTATTATTACTTGCATATTCCTGACCCTGTAACAGACACCAAATTAAAAAAACTCAAGATGACTCTTAACACAACTAGTGAGGCATGTATTTCTGCTTCCAATACTATCCCAGCAACTGTACACGGTCAAGTCTTCAAAAAAGGTTGGCCCTCAGTTCAAAACTCCCCCAACTGGTCACCAATATTACTGCTGAGCATATAGGTATGTTCACACTGCAATGAGGAAGCACTACAGGAACTTCAAACACACTGGACTGCGTGGGTACAAATCACAAAGACACTATCACAAGTGAAAGGAGTCCTGTTAGCTGTCTGCACAAACGTTTGGTTTTCTCCATGGGCTGTACACCCTACTTCACAACCTACAGTACTGTATCTTCCCGGCAATTGTTTTCAAAACAGGCAAACACAAGTCAAAACCAAAACAGGCAACCTTGAGAAAAAAGGTTATGATAAGCAACATTCTAATATACATACAACAGACTTGTAGATTGTAAGATGCTTTCACCAGCTTCCCGGCAGCGAACACATAAGAAAAGAGCTTTGCTGGAGACAGGTGTGCCTTTCATACATGTACCAGAGCAAGCAAGTAATGACAATCTTAAATACCAGAAGAGCTAATATCAGTACTGTACGGTTACAGTAGACATTTGAAAAAGCTAAAAAATTCTAAAAGGAGAATCACGCAGAAAAATTTTATTCCCACCGAGACTGGAAACAACTGTGAGAGACAAATGTTTATAAGTGGACTGCAGGAGATGAAAGGGAAACCAAATGTATTTGGTAGTATCTTTGAACATCAGGACTTATTTATTCTGGCATAAGAACACATATATGAACCTATAGCATAATTCACCCAGACACATTTACAACTACGTCCATTACAAGAAGTTTGTGATGATGTCATTCATTAATTGGCCCCGAAGTACATTCAGTAACATCTCACCAGGACAAAAGATAAGGTCTAAGATGGTAGAAGAAACACAAGAGCAAATGCAAGCATTCGTCCAACAGTTCAACAAAGATTAGTTTATGCAATATAATAAATATAAACCCTTTTTTCCCATTAGAACCCATATGTCTCAGAACACACTTCCTTTCTGTCATTCTTGAATTTTTTAAAACTGAATGGGCAACGAGAAGCAGCAAAGGTGTACTGCCAAAGCATTTTATTTGGAAGACACTGTTTATTGCCTCTTCAGGCTATATGCACATCAGCCAGCCTTCCTCTAGAATCTGAAACTTGGATGGTATCAAGGAGTAGGGAAGTGATCATTCCCTGCACCCTGCACTGGTGTGGTCACATCTTGAACTCTGTGCCCAGTTTTGGGCACCTAAGAAGGACATTGAGGTGCCAGAGTGTGTCCACAGAAGGGCAAGAAGTGCAGTCCTTTCTCTTGCTCTGATAAGCATTTTATCTGAGACACCATTCTGGAGAAGCTAGAAAAAAAAACCAAAACACCAAACCTAGGTACTAAGAGGTGAAGCAGTTCTTTGAATTAAGAAATGCTGAACGTACCATACTCAATGGATGTTACATATGCACACAGGAAAATTTGGGGTTTTAAATTAAAATACAAAAAGCAAAGATTTAGCAGTCAAAGTAATTGTTACTGCATAAAAGGAACTAGACAGTAAGAACAATCAAATTTGGCATTTCAATCTTTTAGTCAGGTGACATGAAACACACCATTATATCTGTAGGGCTTCAACAATCTGTTTTACCTGAAGCGCTCTGGTTTTCAGGGTTTTTTCCATATTTTTACAGTTGTTTTCAGGGCAGCTAGGAAGTTGCCCCACTTACCAACTTAATTCTTGCACAGACCAATCTGAGCACCTCTGCTGTCTGTGACACTGGAGATCAACACTGGAATTAAAGAAAGCCTTGGTCTCTTTCTTGCTACTGTATGCAACTACAGTGTGAAACCAGCAGAGAGAACAGTTTTAATTCTCTTTCTGTCACAAAAACCGTGAGGAACGACATATACCAAGATTGAAGCTGGAGAAATGAGAGATCTGGACAAGATAGGAAGATGCATCCAGTTCCTTGCAGTAGTTACAATTATACTACAATTAAGGGAGACGTGTAGCACAACACGCAAAAAATGAACATACTCTTCCAACAGTCACAGGGACTCTCTGACATCAAATTTCTAAGTAAGTACAAAAGGTATGTAAAGTTTAGAGATGCTAAGCTAGGACTAGGTAGAATACACTTATAGAAATCTCAGGAACAGTATCTTGAACTTCTCTGCGGACAGTCCTACTGCCCTGCCAGTACAGCTCAGAGATCAGTGTCTCATATATTAACTGTGGTCTCACTGTTGTATATGGTGATCTTCAAATTCCCCCAAGATAACCAAATATGTAAGTTAGGAACTAAACAGTCCTGAGATATTTTTGAAATCTCAGCTGACTTAAAGTATGTCCTCAAGTGAAATTGGATGTGATCAGCATCCTTGATAGCTGCATTTTAACTAGCGGCTCTTTAAGCGAGATGTTAATTTGTGTGAATATCATAGTGGTCACAAAGATACAGGGGTAAGAAAATCTGTAAGCACCTGGACCAATGCTGTTCAAAATACTGAAATAATGACATCTTCAGCCATCAAAAGGATGAATTTGTGCCAGGCCTCTGACTCAAAGTGTAGTCAATTTAGGTTACGTGCCTGCCAGCAAGCAGGGCAGTACAACAGGAGGAGGCCTGTTGGAGGTGAGGCCCTAATGTCCACACTACAAGTTTTGGGGACACACATGCTCCACTGGAACAAATGCCCATTTGCAGGTAACAGTGCATTTTTTAACACGTTTTCATCTATAAGGAATCCAGTTCATTCACTGGTATAGTACAAACCGATGTGAAAAAAAAGGTTTCCCCAAGTGAGGATGACTGCGAGACATTCTTCACAAGCACAATTCTGATCCAAGTTAACACACTAATGTAGGTGCATACTTTATTATCCTTAGGGAATTTTTGTAAGCTGTGGATTAATTATGTCATGGATGGCAAAATACCTAAGCTTACTCTAAGCAGACCCAGTTCAAATCCAGCCCAAGCTAGTAATTAAAGCAAGCGCTACATAAACACAGGTATAATATTCCAAGTTCAACTTTGGCCTAGAAGGAGCTCAGTTGCTTTCATACACCACTATTCTGACTGTAAGTCAGTAAGTCCTGGTAGAAGCAAATGCCACGCAGAGCCAGTCGCACCAATCTTCTGAATCTGGAGAACACCCACAGGGCTCTACGGTCTGTCCAAATCCGCTGAGACTTGTTAACTCTGACTTGGTGCTGTTCCTGCTGGGATGGAGCTCTGTCCATTTGAAGCACGCTAGCTCTGATGCACAACTAAACAAGTGCACAGGGCGCGCCTGGGGCCGTGCTGGACTCAAGGGTCTGAGACCACACAGAACTCATAATTACTAGGAAACAAGGGTCACCATCATTCAGACATGCTGCCTCATGCTTCTTTATTATCTCCAATTCCCACAAGTCCCCATAAGGGAGGACTGACTACATGAGAAGATTGTACTGGTTTGGCTGCACTGTTAACATACTTTTTTATAAATCATAGTATTCTTTAAACCTTTTTTTTTAATTTACTCCATTATTTTTAGTAAAGAGCTCAAGAAATACGTCATAAACAGAATGCAAGTTTACTAAAAATCACTCATAACTAATGTATTTTAAACTGACAATTATATCACCTAATTAGAGCGGCATCCTAATTCCAGCAAAGCCACAGGCTTAATCTCCTTACTACCTCTGTGTTTACATATCATAATCTTTATTCAAAAACCTGCAAAACATTTTAATCATTTCCAAAAGAGTTCAGTTCCCCATGAAGCAGTTACAATACGTACCACTGAGCTGCTGTTATACTAAACAAAGTTAAAATTAACTGTAAAAATCCTTAAGTCTTAATGCAAAACCAAACAACGTGTTTTAAGAACACACACGCATAGTGTCATAGAAGCAGTGACACCTAGTTCCTCAAACAGGGGAGCAGGAAGCACAAAACTTGTTTGGAATTTTTTTTTCTTTAAATGAACTACAATCCATCTTTATTAGAATTTTACAAAGTGCCTGACAAAATCCACATCTATGGTAAGTGTGTAACGTTATGCTATTTAGCAACACCCTGTGTAAAGAGAAATTTGAACTGTATATCCCCGTCATTATATTTCACTGAAATGAAACAGAAAGCTTTTTCTACAGAAAAGCTTTCACATACAAAAATGTTTTTTATGCTTTCAAAGAATTAGAGTAATTTCTACTAAGAATCATACAATGTTTTGGCAACTGATTCTAATACCTAGGCACCAACAGAGAGTGAATAATAATTTCCTCTAATTTATGACAAAGTATTCCATACATTGTGTCATACATGGTGTGCAGATTGGTTCAGCTGAGCCACTAAAGCATTTTCAGAAGAAACTGGAGAAAACATATGCAGTAAACCAACCTATCAGCACCATCACAGGCTTTTACATCAGTCTACATCATGTATGGATTTTTAAGGCATTCCATTATAAAAACAACCAACCTCATAGCTTGTCACCATTGGAAATGTTGTTTATTATTACTTCTCACAAATAAAAAAACAAAACAAAAGCAAAAGCAGCTCCCTAAAAGAAAAATGTTTTATTTCAACTGATTCTCTCAGTGAATATGTCCACTTTCTCATAGAGCCCTACAGTTTTTTCCAAAATTGCTGCAAAGCTAGACAAGGCATCAATGTCAAACACGACAGACACAGGAAGGGATAAAAAAGATTACAGATTTTCTAAGTGTATTTATTTCTGAACAAACAACACTAGTATTTGCTCAAGCCTGTTTTCAGAGGTGATCTACAAAGTGTTCACTAACTGCCATGGCATAAGTTACATCCCAAATTACTACTGTCAAGTAACCCAAAGAGCAAGACGCTTATCCAAACCAAAGCCTCAGTCCAAAAGCCCTTTAACTTAGGCTCCATTAAGCTTGTCACCAGAACTTCAAGATTTTTGATTCTGTTCCTAAGTCTGTGCCTCTGCACCTGTATAAAGCCCTGGTCAGTCAAATCAGTGACTCTCCACTCTAACTTTGCTATTAACTCTTCCCAAAACACAAACATGGCTGTGGCATTACAACAGGCGTGTAGTGGGCACCTGAGACACAGAAGCAGAGAAACACAAAGCACTATGTACAACGCCACTCCTTTACAGGAAAAATAAGAAACTATCTTGTTCTTCCTTCAAATTTGTTCTGGACCATCTTCTGTAAGTGCTGATGCAACACCTGAAACAATGCTTTCCTAACCCACAGAAAATTACTAAAAATCTGTGCGCATGCATTTTAATCTGAATACTCTGAGAACTACACAACTCTAAGAGTTCACTTCCTGTAAGCCCGTGCAAGACCTGCTAAAAAAAAGTGAGTTGCATTCGGGATGGTCCCTGTATAAAACAACAAAAAACCCAACAAACTTTTCCCTCAGGCAGACAAAGGTCTTTTTCGACAATGGAAAAAGACATAATAATAAAAACAGGCCAGTATACACATCACAGCTGATACTCAGATGAATCACTCTGATTCTTTAACACACAACCTTCTAACGTGTTTTCAGATCACTACCCTAATACACAGCAAGGACATTAACTTCCCAACCGCGATACCGTCGAAAAACGTTTCCTCCCATGACCCGTTTCCTCGACACAGAAAATGAAAATCCCACCCACAGGCAGAGGTGGCCCGGCCCAGGCTAGGCAGCAATTTCAGATACCGGCAGAGCTCCGCCACGGGCTCGTCCGTTCCCACCCAAGAGGCGCAGGGCCTCGGTCCGAGCACGAGGCGGGCTCCCTTCGCCTTCCCCGGAACCGCTCGCCGCCTCG
>NW_010395444.1:0-1155 GCF_000710305.1 Buceros rhinoceros silvestris | reverse complement strand
CCCCCGCCTCTCAGTCAGAAGTACATATGTGGAAAATATCGCAGCGCTTAATCTCCTAACTCCCACATGTGCTGGGGCTATATGGCCAGAAAACATTTTCCCACTAGGGGATTTCAAATGCAGGTTGCAAAAACTCCCCTCAGCTGGAGGAAAGGGCTTCTCCCCACCACTTGCCCATCCAGATTGCCCCACTTGCACAAGGGCCTTTTTCCTTCAGTCTGAAAATAGGACAGAAAATTACTGCGGTTATCTCCAGTGTGCTTAAGTCACTCCAGACAATGACTATCTTGTTGGCTCCCAAGTCCCAATTAAATTACCATTTACAGGTTCTAATTTAAAGCACATGCTCTGCCAGTAAAATCAATAAGAGCTATAAAGTGTGTGTGTATACAGACGTTATTATCGCTATTTAGTTTCATATCTATTTTAATAGCTAAAAATATTAAACTGGGAAAAGCAAAGTACTGATTATCCACAGATATGCCTAATTTCACATGGTGAGGGTATCTGCTAAAATAACATGTCTATAACATTGGTAAATGAATGTTCATGGGAGACTAAAGCTGGAACACAGCAGCAATCTCAAATAATTGTTTCTTCAGGGGAAATAAAATAAAAAACCAACCCACCCTAAAGCTTCAAATAAAGCCTTTTGCTATGCTTTTAAAAATAAATGCTAGCAGTGCATTTTAATTTCCCATGTGGCTAGATACACCGGCGCTAGGAGAAATCCCTTATTTATGAAGCTCCTGGATAAACTGGGGCACTGATCCTAGAAATGCCTCTATCCCTGTTGATTATTTCTTCAGCAGCTCAAGAGAAAAAAGCTTTTTGCCTTTTTTAAATTTTTTTAACCTGGCAACCCTACAGCAGCAGGATGCAAATGGCTCACACAAGGCTGGATGTACAGCCTTAATCTTTTATTGTGTGATTTGGTCTATTTGGGGAAAAAAAAAAAACCCACCCTAAAACATGAGGGGGTTGGGGTGGTTCATCCCCCAGGCTGCCTGTTGCTGGCCCTCAGGTAATACGGTGGACACAGCAGCCAGAGGAGTTTCTGCTGCAGGGTTTTTTATTTTCTTTCGTGCTAATGGGATTTCTAATTAAAAAAGCAGGTGCTGTCGGTTTGTCTCACACCTTTTCTAATCGTTTTTC